>NW_010333543.1:0-10510 GCF_000700745.2 Antrostomus carolinensis | reverse complement strand
AACATTTAAACTTTGGTTCTGGTGGGGAGGTAAAAAGGTTAACTCCTGTAAAATCAGTCTGATCTTTGTCTAAAGATAAAAAAATATCATGAAATTATCACTTTTTTAAGGCTAGTGAAATCAGAAACACAACAAAATATTACACTAGCTCGTAGTTTACCTTTTCTTTAAGATCCTGAGAAGATGGTATTGCCATTATTGTCACCAAAACTTTCATGAGCTGCAAGCTGATTTCCTTGCAGTCTTCCTGGCATACTTCAATCAATGCTTGTACACAACAAAGCAACTGCTCCATGTAAAAGACCTATTTTTTAAATAAAAGCATAAATTTATTATGTTTTGTTAGAAAATAGAACATTCTAAGTGGGAGATATGGGAAATGACAATAAAATCCGAGCATCGTATAATACTCTAAATTGGTAAGATATTGATAATTTCATGTTAGTTCTTCTGATTATCTACATTCTGCTTTTTATAGAATACAATATAATCTTCCTCCCACACTGTTTGTTTGTATTTACCTTGTCCTATTACCAAAATAAATGACTCTGCTGTTAGTCACACAATTGTTCTGCTGTGGATAAAAACATCAAAGCAGTTTGGAATGCTTATCTATAGCACTTTCTCATCCTGAAGTGCAATTTGTTAGTTAATAACATATTTGTTACAACTCTTTCAAATATTATTCCATGTATGACTGTTTTGAATGGACCCATAATGGTTAAATACATAAACCAAGAAAACCTGAGCCTCTGCTTTTATTTGAGTCCATTTATCTCATTTGATGCAATATAATTCATGTTATCTTGATCCAGCTGATACCAGTTGAAGTCAATATTGTTGTCAGTCAGTTTGCAGTAACTTCTATGATAAAGTGCATCAGATATTCCATGAAGCTGTCAGATTACATTCAATGAACAGAAGAGACCATTGTTACAAATTTACTTTCAAAAACCAAATCAAGTCTAGGAATAAGTTAGCTATAAATGTTATTAATCTTATTGACATGGTCAATCCTTAGCTAAATAGTGTCTCTGCAGCATTCACTGTCTAAAATAGAGAAAGATTGTTTTCCAAGACCAAAGGCTAGAGTGATTCCAGCCAAACAATTCAGCTGCAGATGAATGTGTCAACTGTATCTAATGCCAAATGGAAGTGGTAAACTTAAGACCTTGTAGCAATTTTGCAGATATACTTCAGGGAACTGTTATTTGAACCATCAGGTTATACTGCTTCCACTATATGAGCTCCTAATCATCACAGGCTTCATGGAGATTAAGGTTAATTCCTACATCACTGGTACATATTCCATTAGGGAAGAAACCTAATGAGGGAAGAACTTCAAATGTATATCTTACATTGGGTCAAAAAGACAATTATGCTAGATTCATTCCACACACAGAATAACTTTTTTAACATCTGACATGAAGTCAGTTTTCTGAAGGCACAGCACTGGCCCTTTTTTGGTCATCTTAAGAGCAGAGGCCAAACAAACTTTTGGTAGAATGAAAGCTGGGATTTCATTTGTGGGTGAAATTGTAGGGATTCTTCTTGTGCATCTCTAACAGATCTATTTCCACATCTGAGCAACTGAAGGGGAAAAAAAAAAATCCTGGAAGTGAAGAATCTCCATTCTACTTTGAAGAGAATCTCTCACCTTCTTACATAGCAATTGATGAATACTCTTCAAATGCTAAAATGAAAATGGTCTTCATGCTCAGCCCTTAGTTAAGAATACACTTGGGAATAAATTTCTAATTTATAAAGGCCTCCCTCCTAGATTCTCACTTAAAGAGAAGCAACCAGGCTCAACAGTTTACAAAGCACACTCCTAAATGTACACATAAGAGTACTCATACCTTCCTTTTGAAATGGAAAACAATAATAATACAAAATAAAAACCAGAAAATGCTATTAAGAGGGAATCTCTCTTGGGAAACCCGACACGCCTATTAGAGTGGACTGTGAAAAGTTTTTGGCAATTTTCACTGATAAGGAATTAAATATATTATCTCATTCAGATTGTGAACACAAGGCATTTCACAAAATTGATTAAATTCTGCCTCTGGATCAACCAAGGTAGTTGGCTATTAGTACAGTACATACTAAACAGCTTCTTCTCTCCCCATCATGCCTTTTCATTTTTCCTCCCACTATCTGAAGCCTTTTACAGCAGTTCCCAAACTTGAACCCACATCTGCTGAGAGGATGGACTGCTGGCAAGTTTTTGGGAATAGCAGATTTGACCAGGAGACCATATCATGGCCCAGGGAGGACAGGGAAGCTCCTGCTTTGTCTCACACACACATCCACAACTATATCCTGAGTCAGGGTGGTGTAGGTGTGCAAGGGAGGGATAGGAATGGGAGCATTTTGGGAGAATAAGGGAAAAAATAAGTTGGAGAACCACTGGCCTAAAAATGTAATCTGTTGTGTATTTTCCAGTTATCCTTACTTCTTCAGATCGTTGACAAACTCCAGCTTGTGACAGTGTGTTGCCAAGATCAGTCAAATGAGGCTGCAGGACTTCTTTTGGGCTACCTCGAATCACTGCAGTTAGAACCATTATACAAGATGGTTTAGGTGTCTTCCCAAAGGCTGATGTGATTAATCTCAATGACACCTTAGGGCTGACAAATGTTCCAATCAATTCTGCTGCTTTCACACACTGAAAAAAAGAACAGGAATAACTTGAGGATTTTCCTGAAAACACAAAGACCATTCAACATATCACAGGCTTTTTCTTTTTATGATTCCAGCTGTTATTTCAAATGCTTCAGCAGTTGCCTTGTAGGCCTTTTCCACTTGCTCAGTAATGATTATATGCATGAAGAAATTTTCTTGACATGTGTTCAGTAAGCACATAAGGCATGCAAGCACTCCTCTCAGCAGCAGACAAACTTCCATGAGAAAGGAACGCACAGAAATGAAGTGTACAACTTCCAGTGTAATAAAGTCTCTAGCTCAGAATAACCAGATGTTGCAGATTTAGTGGTTTAGTATTTTGTCCTCTAAATGCTGTTCTGATGAATGCTCTCCATGCACCCTCCACCTGTCTATTAAAAGCAATAACAATAAACCCTGGAAGAGGACCTGGAAGAGGGATTTTCTTGTTATTGAACTATATTTTGACATTGATATTACAGATCTGGTTTAGTGTGGAAGCACTGCCATGGGGGAACTGCTCACTGCTTTAAATCTCTTACTTCTTTAACTGAAAAGGCTTAAGTTACTATGTATTCCACATAATACTCATGCTCTTTGATCCCACCTCTGCTTGCAGACACATCGGTATGTTGTATTCCACATGAAATACTGTCACATCAGAGCTTGTTCCCTGACTGATGACCAAGATTTACAATCAGGTGAGTGAATAAAGATACAGTCAGCTACTGCACCATTACTTGTGCAACAGCACATTTCTTCCTAACCCATTTGTTTAATGGTTGGTTCATTTCCCCAAACATGAAAGCTTATTTCCCCTTTGTATATAATTTTTAGGGTAGTGATTTAGCCATGGATTTTTAATTGCCTCTATTTAATACTTGAATCATCCTAGTTTTTTTAGTGTCAACAGAACCATTTAAAGTAAGTTACGTGGAGATTTTGTTTAATTATACATATGTTCTTTCTCTTGTGTAGAAATATGAACAGAAGATTTTTTCTTAAAATTGTAAAAATGTTTGCATCATCTGACTATCCCCTGCTAAATGTATCTAATGTATGGGTTTATTGATATTGTTGATCAAAGTGTAGACAGCATCAACTGTTAGGAAAAAAGATACTAGTTATTCCTCAAAAAAAACCATGGAAAAAAAAGGCATTTTACAAAGCATTAAGTCAAGTATTCAAACATTGAATATGGGTATCACATGGAATAAACATACGTCGATGTTTGGTTGGAATTACGGTTGGATTATGCAGCAGGGGGAGACAAGTGAAATTAACTTGAAAGGGCAGGACCTGCACATTTTTCTAAATGGAATTTGTTGCCCCAAGGCTTTTATACTATAATCCGCTGCTTATGATTTTTAAAGAGATCATTATCAATGCTTCATGAGGTTGGCTTATCAACTAAAGAGCATTTAAATAACATTATTATTGGTCTCCATACTAGTGATACAATAATACATTTATTTTAACACAGGATGTATGTATAATGTTCACATGTTTTTAACATCCATAAAAACCTGAGCCTGATCCTTCAGCCACGGGCAATCTCCAGTGACCTAAGGTAAGGTCGACCCTCAGAAGACTGACTCTAGACTACAAAGGATAGTGTCTTTATTTGCTGTACAGTAGATGCTTTTAACAGACTAAACTTACATTTTTAACCACATCACTTTCTTCATCCAAGCATGCTTGGTACAGAGTCCTAAGCAGGAGCTCCATGTGTTGTGTTATGTAATCCTCTGCATGTAGCAATAATGTATATAGGAGCTGGGATGCTTTTATTCTTGTACTCTCAACCCAGTCCGTTATATCATGACAGAGACCTGGAAGAATCTTGGACAGGTTTCTTGACACAAGTTCCCGACAACCTAGTCCTGGTCGAGTCACTAGAAGAAAACAAACAAACAAACAACAAAACAAAAAAAAGGAAAAGGAAATGTCAAGGGAAAAGTCAATGCACATTAGTCCTCAGAAAAGTTTAAAGGCTCTGAGATAAAAGCTATTGCAAATGCTGCTGAGGAATTTACCTGCACAGGCGACATTTCTTTAATATATCTTGCAGAATTTAAACTCCACACAGTTCTCTGAAATTTTTTATGTATTTATTACGGGATGGTGATTTAGATTGCATGTTTTAAAATGTTTAAAGTAGGGGAAGAGAACAACAATGTAAATTAATATGGGATATTACTTACTTTGGAAAACACAGCTTAATATTTTTCTTTTAATTTTTATAACAATACAAATCCTATTTAAAAAAATAAACTGAAACACAGAGAGATAAAATGGAAGACTTTTGTATACAAACATTGTAGTATCACTAAATTAAATGTAATTTGGAGGGGGAAAGAAAGGTAGAAGTCACAAATAGTGCAGGGGACATGAACTGCAGTAAAACAGGCATTGTCAGTTGTGCCCTCTAAAGGAAAAGGTTAAAGGTGTATCTAGCAAATTAAAAGCAGAAAGGGTACGATGACTTGTACAAGTGCTGTGTAATAATCAAGTCATCAAAACTGATATTATTTTAAAAATCACAGCTATTATACAATCTCTTTGCTAAGATCTTTACAGGAAAAGTGGCTCACGTGCTTCTTCAATCTCTATACTAAATAACACATTTCAAAATAAAGTGAAAGATTATATGGGAATTGGAGGAATCTTTTTTTTTTCCTCACAGATTAAATTTCATTTCTAAACTTTTTGTGGGAAGTGGGTTTTCTCGTTATTTTTTGTTTTTGAACAAAATCCCAAAGCTTTACAAATACATATTCCCTACCTCAACAGAAGATGCAGATTTCTAGAGAACTAATAAACTTCATTTCCTCAACAAATGCTCACTGTCCTGTGTAGTAATCATCAAATGTACACCCTAGCTCATTTATAAAACACTGAGACTCAGAGAAGCACCTTGACCATATCACAAGCAGCTACCAAGCTTCTACTTCTGTACTTTATATAAAGCTAAGAAAGTGCTTTCCAAAGAACTGCAATAAGCTTTTGTAGTGACTTTTTCTACAGGTTATTTTTTTTCCTTTACACTGTACTTGCTTACACAGAGAGAATCTGAAAAGTTGTTCTCTAAGAACCATCAATGTATTATTGGCACTCACAATGTTCACATACTGTTTTGAGAAAGAAACATTATTCATTATGAGGTGTCAAAAAACATTGAATGAGCTAGAACATTTTTTTATTTCTGGTACAGAGTTCTCCAATAAATGCTTAGAAAGGAAATGGCTGAGTTGTCTCAGCATATTTTCCTGCATTGGTCCGTGTAACTACAAATGCTAAAAGGAAAATGGACTAAAGTAAACGGCCTGAAGAATACAAAGGCTTCTAGAAATGCCTATGAAATACCTACAGGAGGGGGAAAAAAAAATCAAGCATCAGGACACATGAATGGCTGCTTCTTTTGTCAATGGAGGGTAACATTTTGGATTATGAAAACTGACAATGAATAGCAAAAGGTCAAATAAAGAAATCAACTTGAGACAGCAAATACAGACTGGCATCCTATTTGACCTGAGGCAGAATTTTGTTTAAAGAATGTGGACCATTCTTTATCAGTAGTTCCTTCATTTCAGATGTTCAAATTCAGGCATTTGCCCCTGTAGCTACTCCTGTCAAAGACTTCCCTGCTATAAACTGTCTGCACCTGTATCCTAAGGCAATGCCTGCTGTAGCTCAATGGAAAGTCATTCAGTTGGCTGGATGACACCAGGTATGAGGTCTGACTCTACTCTTCCTCTGACCTGCAATATCTGTCATCCTGAGATCAAAGCACAGGGGGGCTCCTCTGTCAGGCTGATTAGCTTGACAGCTGGACTAAGATAGTTAAATAAAATGTACTATAAACTCACAGTTATAAAAAGATACTCCAGGATGTTGAATAAGTCAGAAACAAGAGCAACAAAGTGTTAAAAAACATCATTATCATATTATAAAAAAAACAAACCCACAACAAAAACCCAAATGTGTGCAGAGGGAAAACACGGGGGAAGGACAGACATAATAACTCATATATATATGGTCTGTGGTAAGAAACCACAAATTATTACTTGAAACTAAGATATACTAATGCCTTTGACAAAATTTTCTATCTGTGTGATTAAGTAAGATGATCACCCTTTCCTCTCATTTTTCTGCCACATAAAGCCTGGCTGTTAATGGAACATACAAGTTGGAAGTAAAGATAAGAGGCAGGAAATTACACCTCACAGTCACCATTAACCTGGGACTCGAGTGTGTACGTGTGTCACATTCAAACCTTAACTGCATATTTCTACCAAGCAAGACGCATGGAGAGTCAACTAACCACAGGGCTGGAGTGTTGCCCAAATTTGTGAAGTGTATTTATTATGCTAAGAAGATTATTTCAGAAAGTTCATATAATGTAGTTAATGAAGTAACTGATAGATATCCCTTTCTAAAAAAACCCCAAACAGTCCAAACATACACACACACACACACAACCCAACACAAACCTAGCAAAAACTGAACAAGGTAACAGTATTAGCAATATAAATGATAACAACTGTATCAAGAACTAGCACATAAAACCTCTGACAATCTTCACTATGTCATGGTCATTACAAAAGAAGTGACTGGAGCTTAGACACTCAACTTTGACAGTTTATATACATTAAAAAATTCTCTGACTGCCAAAAAGAAATGTGTTTCTGCCATCACTAGTGGAAGTAAAAACATTCTTTACCGTTTATAAACCCCTGAGGTAATATTACACATAAAATAAGGAATAAAAAGAACTGGAAAGGATAACAGATCAACTTGACTGTCTTCAAAGCTAAACAGCTCTGTCAAACCAGTCACCATTATGAACTGCTTCCCCTTTCATTCAAGCATTACTGAGTAAAGCAACTTTAAAAGAAAAAAAAAAAAGTCTAATTTCAAAGGAGAAAAGACCCCGGAATCCACTGTCATGGAAAGGATTTTGCTGCTGGGTATTCTGTGATGTGATTGTCAGGTAGGTACAAGTCAAGCATGAACCTGTTCTTTCACACCAAAAGAGTTTTTGTTCTGTTAAATACGAGTACAGAAATCAATAAATGACCCATTTAAACCCTCCCTCTCACCAACTCCCTATGCACATTTTTAAACATTAACTTTATGAACCTGAGACAGGAAACAAGCTTCAAGCTACTGCAAACACATAGTTGTAAAGCCACCTATAAATCATATGGTACTAAAAAGTAACATACCCATGCTGCATATCTTGGGTTTTTGTATGTAATAAAGGAAATTATTGTTTCTGTTCCCATGTTCTTTGTGTACACTGGCAGATGTAAGTTACCATCCCAGTGTCTCACAAAGAAGTCTGAAACCATTTAACTGCAAATTTTTCTTCCATGCCCATTCTGCAGATCATTAATACTGTGTCTAGTTCTCATCATTCACAGACTGAGCTCGTATGTTCAGCCATCCTGCCTCCCTTTCCAGTCATCTCTGCCCATTCTTCCCCTGTCTGACAGCTACTGTACAACTTTCTGCTGCTTCTGCATCACTGCTTTAGCTCTTTTTCAGCACAGCCATTTTCATTTACTCTTTGTCTAAAATGTATTTTGGGATTAATGGAAGAACTGAATGCAGTTACTGAACAAATGGGTTTTTTTTAAATTTAAATTTAACATAAATCATTTTATATATGTATATTCTATATATTTTTATATATATGCTACCCCTATATCGTCAACTAATATTACACATCCTGCTCTGCTATCATTACTGCATTGCAGCTCTCAGGGATTATTCAGGAAGTAAAAACCATTGTCAGTGCAGGACTTACCTCCTTTGGGATAATGAGATGGTGAAACACTAAAATCCATCTTATCCTTCAGATCTTCTTCATTCTCTTTCTCCCACTGCAATCCTATCTTTTCCCAGTAAGTCCAAGCCAGTTTCCTAGACATAAAATAGTTTTATACCATCGTGCCCCCAAAAGAAAAACATTTTAAAATAAGACTTCTGGAAACTCTGACTTCTTAAATACAGCTGGAAGGATGGGAAGAATTCCTGTGATTTAACTTAGGCTCATAAAGTTGAAAGTTTATGTTTCTTTTGTACTCAGGGAACACAGGTCACCTCTTCCAAAGGATAATTCTCTCTCTGTCTCCCTCTCTGCCTTCATCTCTTTCGTACTTAATTGAATGTAGCGTAAAAGGACAATATATCAGAAGTTACTGAAGATAATGCTATCATTTTGGGTTTAAGAAAAAAAGTGGTTTTTTTTCCTCCAAGCAATACATCTCTGAACACAGAAACACTTCCATGTATGACAACTATTTAGGGGGAAAGAAAAGAAAAGAAAAATTAGTGTTCTGCTTACGTATTTTCAGGAATTTCATCAGTAAAGCTGCCAAGTAACAAAGGGATCAGCTTGTGAAAATAGGAATATCTATCTCGTAGGTGCAACAACCATTCTCCAATGACAGTTGTTACAGCGTGCCGAACCTACACGGGTACAAAAAGATGTCGAATATGTCAGGAAAATACCAGAAAAAAAAAATATTTGCTTTTGGTATATAAGACTTGGTAAAGTGCATCAACAGCCTCTGGAGAAATTACAAGAACCTAAGATTTCCTCACTTGCAGCAAGCATCTTAAGTAACATGTAAAGTATGATGCTCCCTCTTGTGTTCTCCCTCTGGCTCAGTTAGTCTTAAACTATTTGCTGCACAAAAATGTGCTGCACAAAAGCACATCTCTGAGCAGAAGACAAGATACAGATCTAACTCAGAAAATCTAAATTCTCATGGTTAATATCTCTCCAACAATGTAAAAAAATGTACGTTTCTCTGGAATTTGATGCTTTCCAAGCACATTTCCAGAAGACCATTTTCTATGTTCACTACAAAGGAAGCCTAAGTTAAATAATGTGAATACATCCACTCAAAAAATTAAAATACTTTAGTTGTGATTAAATTGCACATTTTAAAATTACTGCCTCGATTGCATCTTATGAAGGGACCAACAGTCTAAGTGTTTGTTAAACATCTGAGAAAACCATAGAATCAAGTCCCAGAGAGATCTGACATAAAAATTGAAGACAGAATTGAAGGCATTCATTAAAATAAAAAGGTGCCTACAAACTTCAAGAGCCTGGAGAACTAGACTGCAGCTGAATAGGTCATCCACTTTGATTATGGATAGCTTAGAACTGATGAAGCCTGTATGTGACATATTTATGTATCTCAACAGAATGAATGAAAGTTGAAAACTGTGGGGAAAGGGGAAAACACTAAAGCAAACCCACATGAGATTTAAAATAGATCAAAACAAAAAAGGAAAGAAAAACACACCTTGGGGATCTCATCAAATAATCTCTGGGCCAGATGAGACAGAACATCATCCACAGACTTTCCATTTCCAAACTGTATCACTGCTCCAGTAGCCTGAATTACATCAACACGAACTCTGTAGTGCTGGTGTGAAATCGTTTGCATTAAGGGTTTTATCAGAGATTCTGACTGCATATGGAAGTGCTCTGTTAGGGCAGAGAGACAGAAACTTCAAACATGCCTTTCTCTACATGGATGACAGATCTGGAGTCACATGAGTTCTGTAACAGTATGAACAGCAGCCTGATTAATATCGTTGCATTATGTAGCGTGCAAATTTAAGGTGATACTGTATTAGAGAGGAACACTAGCACAGACACACACCCCCAGCCCCCACCTCACGCGATTACCCCCAAGCTGTAACCACTCAGCGTCCATCCCTGGCACGGGTTCTTCTCCAACAGATCCCCCAAGGCCTGCAAAGCACATTTCTGAGGCTGTCTGCAGCTTCTCTCCTGCTTGCATCCCTGAGCCCTCCCGCC
>NW_010333542.1:50489-53336 GCF_000700745.2 Antrostomus carolinensis | reverse complement strand
TGCATCAAGAGAAGTGTGGCCAACAGGTCGACAGAGGTGATTCTCCCCCCCTACTCCACTCTCGTAAGACCACACCTGGAGTACTGCTTCCAGTTCTGGAGCCCCCAACACAAGAAAGACATGGACCACTTAGAACGAGTCCAGAGAAGGGCCACCAGGATGATCCAAGGGCTGGAGCACCTCTCCTATGAGGACAGGCTGAAAGAGTTGGGGCTGTTTAGCCTGGAGAAGAAAAGGCTCCGGGGAGATCTTATAGCAGCCTTCCAGTACCTGAAGGGGCTACAAGAAAGCTGGGGAGGGACTTTTCATAAGGGCAGTTAATGACAAAACAAGGGGAAATGGGTTTAAGCTGAAAGAGGGTAGGTTTAGATTAGATATTAGGAAGAAGTTCTTCACTGTGAGGGTGGTCAGACACTGGAACAGGTTGCCCAAGGAAGTTGTGGATGACCCCTCCCTGGAAGTGTTTAAGGCCAGGTTGGACCAGGCTTTAAGCAATGTGATCTAGTGGAAGGTGTCCCTGCTGATGGCAGGGGGGTTGGAACTAGATGATCTTTAAGGTCCCTTCCAACCCAAACCATTCCATGATTCTATGATTTCCAAACTCTTGCCAAACTGGTCACTTAAAGTTGTTTATCATCTCACTGTTTAATTTGAGTAGACCTAAAAAAACAAGACAAGGTTTTCTGTATACATAAAAATATGGAGGGGGAGAATCATATTAATGGAGTATTTCTTAGCCTGCCTAGTTAATGTTTCTTGTGTTTGTCTAAGTAGCTTCTTGCCAACCTTAAATTTCATTAATAAGGAAAATAGTGAGCTCACTGGCTGCAACACCTCCATTGTAGAACACGGACTACTACTATCCACCACATATTCTGGCACAAACCCAGGTCCATTCTTTTCCTCTTCAGTCTTCTCCTCCCTAGATCTCATTAAAGCCCCACAAAATTACCTATGGAAACAAATGCTTTAGAAAAAGTCATGTCAAGGATAGTCTCAAATGCCGCCACTTCACGGATAGAGCCACAGCAGGAGAGCACAGAACTTCACAGAGACCATGGGGGCTCTGCCTGGGTGCAGAAACGTTCTCACATGGAAGAGATTACAGAATTGGAGAACGAGGCCAAGAAATTTGTTAATCCTTCACATGATCATGTATTTTGCATATGTTGTGCAGCAACATACCTTTCAGTTGGGACTGGTTATGTTATGCTGAAGTTCATCTTACGTAATGCTGATCAGTTAGACCACAGATGCTGAATTAAGTGGGCCTTCAGGAGTTGGCCTTCTTGCCCTGGAGTGATTACAGAACCAAGAGCAAAGTGTATCATGAGTAAAATAAATCAAGAACTGAAGAACAACTATTAAAACAGGGCTCTATATAGACTTTATCCCAAACTTCTCTTCTTTTAGTTTGCCATCTGAGCAGATTTTTTGATTACTGTAGCCTGTGTCCAGGTTTTCTTAGAGTGCTGCCAGAAACAAGAGCTGGGGCATGTTTATTTCTGAGGGCAGATCCAAGAGAGGGAATAAGTTCAGCCAGCTAGCAGGCGCTAGCATCCAAGGGAGTGAAAGAGGACATTGGGAGGGTTCATAAATCCATAGATTTAGTAACAGAAATGGACTTGTCAGTAATTGTTCCTACAGACACGCAGACTTGGAGTGGGGAGGGAAGTTGATGGGACGAATGCACAGGTGGGAAAGGATTTGAATGCAGATAGAAATTAGGAACTTACACAGATGAGTATCCAGGATACAGTGGAGGAGAAGAAAGGTTCAAGCCATAATCTGAGAAATCTGGGTTGACTTCGCAAGGAAAAAATATCTGTAGTACTGGAGCAGACTGACCAGGGGTAGGAAGGCCTTGGCACAAAGAGGTCAGAGAATATGGGATTGCTGGCTGGATGATATCTGGTGGGATACAAGTTTGGGGGATTTGAGGATTTGGGGACTAGGGTTCAGAGGACCTTTGTGCAGCATCCCACTTTGGCAGTAAGGGCACAACTATAGTATGATGCCTTCACCAGGGTAAGACACTGTTAGCCCCACTGATACCCAATATTGCCCCCCTTCCTCCCCACCCCAATGAGGAGGTCTGCAGGCACATTTTGCAGAGGTCCTTTTTTCACTGCTGGAAATACAACAATTCTAAATCACAGTCCTAAGAAGAGCGTAAAACATCCAGAAACATGGAAAACCACTAAGTATTTCCACAGAGGTGCACTGTGTCTGAGGAGTGATAAGAACCAGTAAAAGAAAAATGGTCAGTATTGCAGTCATGCTCTTTACTTTCACAGTGGAGCAGAAGCATTTGATATTCCTGATACTAAGTACAGCACAGTGTAACAGAAAAAGAGACCTGCAACAGCATGCAACAATGTAGAAATGTGCATTTTAACAGTAAGAATGGAAAGAAAAGTGCAATGAGATAAGAGTTTGAGGGAAGTCAGGAATCACACTTGTCATGCAGGGGCTAACCAAATTCCCAATGCAAGATAAGACCATGCCTGGGCTAAAAATTTCAGAATAACATTACTGGTACACTTACAATTTAGCCCGAGTAAGTGTTAAAGTGAGAATCTCCAAATATCATAAATCCATAGCAACTTGCTCATTCAGAGGTCTCTCACATTCCAAACTGGAGACTGATGGTGTATGTCATAGGCATGTCTTTTGTAAAAGCATTGTCTCATTTTTTAAGTAACAGTGCTTTGGAACCTTTCTTATGTTCATGTGCATGCACACACATATCGTGCACACTGCACATAGCCACTATAGCTAACATACAACAGCAAAATCCTGTTTTTTTCCTGGTAACTTCAGGAATGGGTGTAATTACAACACATC
>NW_010333542.1:48913-50457 GCF_000700745.2 Antrostomus carolinensis | reverse complement strand
GATCACCAGCTGCCACCTAAACATTTGAATGCCTACCTGAATGTCCGGTCCTTATTCATCCACTTGAGCAGGTAGGTGGTAGGAGGAAGGTAACACCTTAGTAAGAAGAGGGCTGTTTGCTCTATGAGGCAGCTTGATTTGAGGTAGCCGCTCCCAGGGGAAGAGCTGCTGCTCAGGCAGGGGAAGGAAGTGGACATTTTATCTGGGGGTGGAAGGGCACGTATGGCACGTGTTTGTAAGAGAGTACCTGCAGCTTGAGGGAACGTGACTGTTGCAGGAGGAAATGAGCTTGCACTGGAAGGATGAAAGGGTGCAAGGCTGCTTACTCTGTGGTGCAAAGGTACCGGACCATAGGTTTCTATGTGAGACAGGACAGGTGTGTTGCACCGATCTGCAGAAGTCTGGGGATGCGTCTGGTTCACACCAAATGTTAGTTCCTTTTCTGTAGCTGAACCATCTGACTTTCAAGATCAGCTCTGGCCAACCACAGCAACCTTTGAGCCCTGGCTGCTACACATGACAGTGAGTGCTCGGTACAATCAGAAAAAATAATGGTGCGCATTTGCTGTAAGCTTCATGTTCTGCCAACACTGCATACTCTGATGTCATTTCAGCACGGTGGGTGGTGGGAACTCTGTGAAACTTTAGCAACTTAGACATGTTTGAATTCAGAAAGAAATCTGTCTTCTTTTTGTTCTCTTCATTTTCAGCTTGATATAGATCTGTCTAGAGAAAATGAAGTTATATTAATAACATTATTATTATTATTATCATTATCATTATCATTATCATTACCATTATTATTATTGCTATAGCTAACAAAACATTCAATGTGGTTTAAAAATAGGTCAGTTCTTATTAGTGGAAGGAAATTTCATGTCCAAGATCTGGCTGAGCTGTCCTTCTTGTTCTAAGTACAGGAAGGCAGTTACTGTCCTCCCACTCCTCTCTGAATGTCTCCTAAGAAAGTTCTTTAGAGCTTGTGATTTACCCCTATACCACTAGGTGCAGCAAGCATGAATCGCTTCCTCTTACAGCAGCTGGGCTTTTTTGTCAGTGTTCATTTTCAGAATAATTTTCTACTGTTTATTTTGTTTTGCTTCAGTTGAAAAAGCAAATGTCTGTCAGATTCCAGAACAAAGCTAACTTTGGTGAGGGATACTGGAATTACTACGCAGGAATCAGTTTTTATCAGATGGTGCTAGCAAATCAGCATTTATGTAGCCTACTTTTAGGAGTTTGTAAAAGATGCTCAACTCACACTCAGCTAGCCTGGTCATAAGTATTACATAAAGTTTAGATTTTGGTGGTGAAAGATTAGCTGCTGTACATATCCTTGATATAAACTAAGTATTCAGGCTGAACATCTGATTTTTGAGAAAATTGTATCACTTCTATCACAGCACAAAAATCAAAGAATGATAAATTTTCCTTTTTAATTACACAAACTAGTTTTTATCCAAAATAATTTATTCTTAAAGCAGACAGAATAAAATTGGAAAGCAATTTGAAGCAAACCAATTTATGCTCAGATGCAATTGCAA
>NW_010333542.1:45958-48885 GCF_000700745.2 Antrostomus carolinensis | reverse complement strand
TCCCTAGTTCAGCCTCCTGAAGTTTATCTTGCAATGTAAGAAACCCAAATGCATTAACCCTTAAGAAGCTGCAGGTGACAGAATGGTCATGCTGTATGGACTGGAATTTTCAGACAACTACCATTAAGCCTTTTTATTTTTTTTTTCTAATGGAAAATATTACATTTACTAATTGACACCAGCTAGAAAACTGCAATAACTTTTCACAGAACTTAAGAAGATCTGGCCAAAGAATCCAGATTTGTATCTCTGAGTAGTGACATTGCTTGATCCAAGTGAACTACACAGGCTTATAGAAATCTCCTGTGTAAAGAGGGCATTGTGCAAACAGCACTAGCTGTGTTACATGTTCAAGCATTAAGTCAGAGATTTCAAAAGGAGCTTCATTTAAATATTTCTGGTATAGTGTTTTGTGAGACGAACAAAAACGATACCATTCATAATGTCTTTGATCCACTGCCCTCCACTGTTCATGGAGAGTTTGGTACATACTTCCAGGCCTCTTTTGAAGCAAAGGAAGCCCTTAAGAGGTTTTGAGTTGAAACAAGTGATCTACCTAATATTGCCATTCCAAGGAACCTGAGGTTTTCTGTCTAATGCTGCCACAGTTTCTGTCAGCCACCTCTGTAGAGGCATGTGTCTAATCATACAAAGGCTGGAGCAAATGTTGGAACACTTAGCACAAGCAGAAGGTGATAATTCAGGCAATGACTGTAGAAATGCAGAGGACACTGACTGGGAGAGCAAACTACCCCGTCATGGATTCCTCATCTCTTCACGTTCTTAAAGAAAGACTGGATGTCTTTCTGAAATACAAAATCTAATAAAATTAATTTATTTGAGTCATTCAATGAGCATCTGGTTTAAAAAATGTAACTTCTATTGTATAGGAGCTTGAACTAAATGACATAAAGATCATTTCCTGATAAATGCTAATATTAAAAATAAATATTTGAATTTCAGTTCATGTTCACTGGTTCACTATGGAGGTCAACAGAGATTTGTGACATCTATTTGAACAATTAGTTAAATTCTGAGTATGAAAGAGAGACAAAATTAGCAGATAGAATGTGAATTTAGAAACACAGTCAGTTATGAAAAGACATGTTCAGCAACAACACAACTACTTCAAGACTAAAAAATCTATGCTTTTGCAACTGTCCTGGATCCTTGCCCCAAGTTGTTGTTTGTTTCAAAGAAGCTGCGTGGTTACATAAAGTCCTATAGAGCTGAGAAGGACCAAAAACCAGGATCTGTTGAATTCTGAGCTATTGATGACGCATAGTTAACAAGCCAATTACACCTCTGGAGTTAGAAATATCATTTGCAAAGACCAAACTTTAAGACAGTCTTGTTTTGGTATTGTTATACTTTTCCTTTCCAAAAACTCCCATAAAACTAAAGAATTGATACTGTGATGGAAATAAGGCTCAGGTCATCTTTTTGTATGATATTAATAATATCATACTAATGATATTCAACTAATAACATTCTCTACCCTAAGTACATCATATATTTAATGTGCAATAAGGGAATTGGCCTATTCGTAATGGCACAGCTTATTTCAAAATTAAAGATGTGTATGTTTTCCAAATTCAAATTCAAAAGAAAAGAGAAATACAATTTATCAAAAAGAATGTCTCTGCTAGTTCAATAAATTTATGGGGTTTTTTTTTTCAACAAGAGAAAGCTCATAAATTACCTCTAAATCATCACAAATTATAAATAATGCAGGTTAGATCCTTCTTCGGAAAAGGCTCTGTCCAGATGCATTTTTGTTGGGAATGGGGTGTAGTCACTGCAGGAACAATAATATGCTGCCTTTCTCACTATATAGAAGTAAATTACCAATTAACAACTTGGTTTTCAAAATTAAAGGTAAAAGCACAGAAAAGCTACTTTCAAGGACATCTGTCACTTTAGAAAATCTGTAATAAAGATGCAATTATTGTACCATAGCAACATGAGTCACTCATGCAAGCAGCTCCAGTGCCAGCACGATCTGCAACGGAGCGCTCCAGGGTTGTGCCCTGCTCTTATGGTAGTACCACATGGTAGCAGTGAGCACATGTGTGAGAGGTACACCCAGGTAAAGGAACTTCTCTGCTTAGTGACAGAGCTCCAGGAGGAGGTGAGTAGGTTGCAGAGCATGAGGGAGTGTGGGAGAGAGAGAGAGACTACTGGGATCACACACTATTTTCCCTGGGACAGACAGGACACATGATATAGAGGATTCCCTGTCCTCTCTCCGCTTGGCTGAACACAGTGACTTAAGGGACAGGGGCCAATGACAACAAGTTCCAGCCCAACGCAGCAGGCGCATCTCCTCTGTGGCTATAAGTGCCCTTGCTTAATAGATACAAGGCTCTGGAAGTGGAATCAAACAATAACAAGAACAATGGTTCATTTAACTTGAACGTGGCACTGAGGTTAAATCAACCTATGCCCTGCATCAAAACTGCTTCCATAAAGATAAAAAGATGGGTCATTGTCATAGGACAATTCTCAAGGGAAGAGAAAGCCCAACATGCAGGCCGGACCTACTTAGGGAAGTCTGCTGCCTCCCTGGGGCCAGGGTTAAAGATGTGAAGATGAAGCTTCCTACCCTCGTAAGGATTACAATCCATTATTGATTTTTCAAGTAGGCAGCAATAAAGTCACAACAAGAAGACCAAGAGCAATCAAGAGAGATTTCAGGGGCCTTGGAACAGCTGGTTAAGGGATCAGGAGCACAAGTAGTGTTCTCCTCTATCTTTCCAGCTGCAGGGAATGATGAGGGAAGAAACAGGCAGAGCCAGTACATCAACAGTTGGCTCCAAGCCTGGTGTCACTGACAGAATTTGGGTTTTTTTTATCATGGTTCAGTCTATATGACACCAGGCCAGCTGGCAATAGACAGAATACACCTGTCTCAAAGGAGGAAAAGG
>NW_010333542.1:17189-45897 GCF_000700745.2 Antrostomus carolinensis | reverse complement strand
TTTAAAATGTATTGAAGGGAAAAACAGATAAAATCAGGCTTGTTAGAGATAAGCCTGGGGTGGCACACCAGTGTTTGAGAATTGGTGTGCTAGCAAGGTCCTTTGGTCTGCTGTCTCAGTGGAGATAGGGGATGGAATCATAGAATCATTTGATTGGAAAAGACCTTTGAGATCACTGAGTCCAACCATACCCATCCATTACTAAACAATATCTCTGAGCAGCCCATCCCCATCTGTTTGTCTTTTAAATACCTCCAGAGATCGTGACTCAATCACCTCCCTAGGCAGCCCATTCCATTGCCTGAAGACCCTTTTAGTGAAGACATTTTTCCTGACATCCAATCTGCACCTCCCTTGGCACAACTTCAGGCCATTGCCTCTTGTTCTATCACTAGTCACCTGTGAGAAAAGACATACACTCCACTCTCTACACCCTTCTTTCAGGTAGTTGTAGAGAGTGAGAAGGTTTCCCCTCAGCCTCCTTTTCTCTAGACTTTGGATTGTTTAGGAGACTGGTTGACAGAGTCCCTTGGGAGTCGCTCTTGAAGGGCATGGGAATCCAGGAAGGCTGGACATTCTTCAAGAAGGAAATTTTAAAGTCACAGGAGCAGGCTATCCTTATGTGCAGAAAGATGAGCTGGTGGGGAAGAAGACTGGCCTGGCTGAACAGAGAGCTTAGGCTGGAACTCAGGAAAAAAAAGGAGAGTTTATGACCTTTGGAAGAAGGGGCAGGCAACTCAGGATGACTACAAAGATGCCAGGATTATTCAGGGAGAAAATTAGAAGGGCCAAAGCCAAACTAGAGTTTAATCTGACTACTGCCATAAAAGGCAATAAAAATGTTTCTATAAATACATTAATAGCAACAGGAGAGCTAAGGAGAATCTCCATCCTTTATTGGATGCAGAGGAAAACATAGTGACAAAGGATGAGGAAAAGGCTGAGGCATTTAATGCCTTCTTTTCTTAGTCTTTAACAGTAAGGCCAGTTGTCCTCTGGGTACCCAGCCTCTGAGTTTGAAGACAGGGAGCAGAATGAAGTCCCCATATTCGAAGGGGAAATGGTGAGTAACCTGCTACACCACTTAGACACACACAAGCCTATGGAACTCGATGGAATCTACCCAAGGGTACTGAGGGAGCTGGCAGAAGTGCTGACCAAGCTACTTTCCCTCATTTATCAGCAGTTCTGTCTAACTGGGGAGGTCCCAGTTGACTGGAAGTTAGAAAATGTGATGACATTCTACAAGAAGGGCCAGAAGGAGGATCCAGGGAACTACAGGCCTGTCAGTCTGACCCTGGCACTGGGGAAGATTATGAAGCAGCTCGTCTTGAGTGCCATCATGTGGCACATACAGGATAACTAGGTGAGCAGGCCCAGTCAGCATGGGTTTATGAAAGGCAGATCCTGTTTGACTAACCTGATGTCCTTCAATAACAAGTGACCCACCTAGTGGATGAAGGAAAGGCTGTGGATGTTGTCTACCTGGATGTTAGTAAAGCCTTTGACACTGTTTCCCACAGCATTCTCCTGGAGAAACTGGCTGCTCGTGGCTTGGATGAGTATACTCTTCAGTTGGCTGAATATGAGCCAGCAGTGTGCCCAGGTGGCCAAGGCAGCCATCATCCTGGCCTGTATCAGAAATAGTGTGGTCAAAAGGACTAGGGAAGTGATCATCCCCCTGTACTTAGCACTGGTGATGCTGCACCTTGAGTACTGTGTTCAGTTTTGGGCCCCTCACTACGAGAAGGACATTTTGGTGCTGGAGCGTGTCCAGAGAAGGGCAACAAAGCTGCTGAAGGGTCTGGAGCACGAGTCTTATGAGGAGCAGCTGAGGGAGCTGGGGCTGTTTAGTTTGGAGGAAAGGAGGCTGAGGGGAGACCTTAACGCTCTGTACAACTACCTGCAAGGAGGTAGTAGCAAGGTGAGTCTCGGTCTCTTCTCCCAAGTAACAAGTGATAGAACAAGAGGGAACGACCTCAAGTTGTGCCAGGAGAGGTTTAGATTGGATATTAGGAAAAATGTCTTCACTAAAAGGGTTGTCAAGCATTGGAACAGGCTGCCCAGGGAAGTCGTTGAGTCACCACCCCTGAAGGTATTTAAAAGGCGTGTAGATGTGGTGCTTAGGGACGTGGTTTAGTGGTGGACTTGGCAGTGCTAGGTTAATGCTTGGACTTGATGATCTTAAAGGTCTTTTGCAACCTAAACAATTCAATGATTCTAAAACTACTAGGAGAGTGTTTTCAATCAAGGCATTAATTTCTGTCCACAGCTGTTCTGCATTTAGATTTTTTAGTTCACATTACTCCTATCTGTTTGTCCAGGGCTAATTCAGACTGAGAAGAAACTATATGTCACTCACTAAACAAGAGTATAATTAAAAGTCCTACTGCTACAGCTGGTTGGAAACATTTGAGAGCTTGGGAATTGCAGGGAACTCATATTAAAAATAAAAAGGATGTAATCACAGCCTCCTGTACAGTTTAATGGGCAAGAATAATTTCATGATTGCAGTTGGTTTGAATGAAGCACATTGCTCTAATTATGTATATCATGTGTATACACGCAAAGACTAGAATGTATCTATTTAATCAGGGTGATTTAAAATATTCCTGACTTTCATGATTATAATTAATCTGGGCAAACCATTTACAAATCATGACATCATTTCATACCATGGCGTAAGTTAGAACTGTCTTAAAGATGCACCCCAGCCACACATTTAAATTATCCATTTTTGTGTAGTGTCCAGCGCCCTGGATGTATGTAGGGAAGTACACTCATGTCTGTAGTGGTTTCTTTTTTAAACAATGAACAACTAAACCACGTGTTTCATTGTTCAGCATGCCACTGCCGAGGATGCCTACACATGTTACCCTTTTCTGCACCATACTGTTCTTTCTGGAAAAGTCATTCCAGACTGATGTCAGTTTGGGTATATGAAGGCTGCAGACTTGTTCTAATTGTAGTACTAAAACAAACTGTGCTTGTGCTAATACTTTCCATATTGCATTGCAGTCCACAGTGATTTTTGCTTACTTTCAAGCAAATTCAGTTCTGTCAGTTTTTCTGTTATTTGAAGAACTGTACTTTTCCCATATAATCCTTACACTGAAATGCTTCAGATAAAGCTGAAACTAGAAACATCAAATGCTAGTTATTTTGTACATCACAGCAATGATTCAAGAAACAACCCAAGGCTGAACCTCAACAGCTTTGTATTTCTAAACTAGAACTATTTTATATTAATATGTTTACACTAACAGATCTTAGAGTGGTGCTTTTTATAGAAGGACTTTAGCAGATTAGGACAAATTGTGGGCTTTTGTTTTGTTTTTGTTTTGTTTTTTCAAAAAGTCTCAGTTAAGAATGTTGCCAATGTCCAAATGCACTTTTAAAATGTATTTGTTAAGAAAACTTCAAATTTTCTGTCTCTCTTAATCTCTCTTTTTATTAAAGGAATGCTGGGAACTGAAAAAACTGATTCTACAAAGTTCTGATTGCCTCCTGCAAAAGGAAAACCAGTGGAAGGTAATCATGGTCAGCGCCTGCATAAACAGACTGACCTGCCAAATCAAGAGAAATACTAAGAAATATTGAGAAATCAAAAACATAAAAGAGTTAGTGGAAAACCTGGTTTATATTTAGTGGAAACACTTTATTTTAGCACTTTGAGTTAAACTTTGGAACTGAGAGAGTAAATGAAAGTATTTATTTTATGCCAGTATACAGAGTATACAGTTGAAATTGTTTCTGCTGTCCAGAAGAGGGGACATAGAGTTCCTAGAAGAAGCCAGGAGTATTTATTATACAGCAATTTGAATCATGGAAGTTATCTGAATGATACACTAACAACATGAATGGTACCTACCCTGAGGTAGGTTTGCGGTAGTTTGGATAAGAGTACAAACTGCATTGATTCAGGTCTGTCTTTACAATATACTCGAACAGAGCTTCTGAATATTTCTCTGATCACAAGGTCTCCAATCTGATTCCTTATTCAGAGCTGCTTCAAATTGCAATCTCATTTTCATCAGCTGGGAACTGCTTCACTCGCCCTCTAGTAATGTCACTGAAATTTGTTTCATTATTCATATTGGAATTATATTATTCATTCACATAATATGCTTTGCATTCCTTTTTCTTTCTATAAATTAAGAAATTAAGTCTTAGATGTTTCCCTATTCTCAAGTTTTTATTTCTGTTCACTCTAGCATTTCATATTTCAGTGAAGAAAATATTTCTTAGCACAAGTGAAAACACATGATATTAATTTTGAGTATTTTTCATCTGCTTTGTCTACATCAGTTCAGGTAGCTGCTTAGCCAAATGCTTTATAAAAGTATTGTGTTTAATTTACAAAGAACTCTATTCAGTGAAACAGCAGAATATCCTTTTGGCTTGCCCAGCTGGATACATAACAGAGACATCTGGAAAATTGCTCTAATTTCACTTTGTAAATTAATGCAGAAAAGTAAGAAGATCTTCCCCTGTTTTCCTTTACTGACTGAGAATTATATCATGTAGGCAACTATAACCCAAAAGAACATCATTCCACACACTGCTGGTATTATTTTAATTATTTTTCTGACTACTATTTAAGAACTGAGTTCTTTTGTCACTTACACCTGACATATGCCTGTTGTTATTCTGACATTTCCAATGAATTCTCTCCTCCAAAACAAAGGAGAGCCTCTCAGGTCAATTTTCAGTTGTTCATTTTGTATTTATTTACAGATACAGAAAATAGATTTGCTGTGGGTTTGTTTCCTCTCAAGCTGTCTTGGGCTAATTCTTTTCCTATCATGGGGCCACTCTGTCTTTATTTAACATGGTTATATTTAAATTTTGTCCTGTAACCTTTGCCATTATTTTTTCTTTAATAGAAAAAAGATGATGCACTATTAATGTGGTTAAATTTTCCATTTAAACAATTCTAACTTGGTGTGCTTCAATACTTAATATATTTGAGATTGCCTAAGTTTTTCCCCCCAACAAGACCAAAGAGAAACACACTGGTAAAATGAGCAACTTAAAGATGACAAGCTTACTGTCAGTATTCTGCTCAGCATGTAAAGTTGGCAGCTGCTTATTCCACTTGCATAATGATGGACACTGGAAAATGCAGTATTTTACTCTCTCAGCCTCTGCTAATTCACTCCATATGTAAGCAGAACTTACCTCATGCACTCAGATTTCTAGCACCCCCTCCTCATGTAGGGGGAGGGTCTCCAAAGCAAATAAATAAATAAATAAAAATTACCTTGGTGGTTTGTGGTTTTCATATGTACTCTCAGTCACACATACTCAGAACCACTAAAAATCACCAGCTTTCCCAGAGAGCCACGATTTAATTTGGATCACACATTACAGGCCAGACTAAAGAGTATCTTTACAATAACAATATTTATTTATATTCATCAACAGATGGTCAACCAACACAGGGAGAAATGCTTGAAGAAAAGTGAGCAGTTTTTCACAGAAATAAGGGCCACATCAGATATAGATTGTCAATGAAAAGCAAATCAGATATGTATAGAATATTTAATTCTTGCATAAATATAGCTTGGGTTTTCAAATTACATTATAGATCAGAAATTTCTTCCTTATGTATCTAACTTAAAATTAAAAGGCAGGTTTACACTATTCCTCTCTGTTTCTTTGGTCAATGCCCACTTACTATGCAAGACAGAGATCAGAAATGCAGCACTAGTATGAGATTTGACACTTGCAGCCAGAGGCAGAATATTTTCTTTTTAGAGATGTTTCCAAAGAGCTGACTTCACTGGCCATAGTTACATGTGGCTATCTGTAGAAATAACAGAGAAGGACACAGATACCAAAGCAGAACGTAACTCCCCTAACTATTTAGCTATTTTTTATAAGTGTCACTAATCTTTGGAATGGTTGCAAGACTAATATATTCTTTATTTTGGTTCATTTCTCTCTCCGTAAAAAAAGTATTATTCCAGATTGATATATATTTTTCTCCCTTTTCAAGAAGGCTGGTTCATATTGGGCTATCCTCCTTAATTTTACTAATGTGCCCTAGTTCCTTCAAATCCTAGTGTATAATATGGCTGTTCAAATCGGGTTTTCATGGGACTTTAATTTTATACAGAATCACGTGCCTTGAGGTAAAGAAATAAAAGTTACTCTCCTGCCTCACATACATACTTTGCAAGATAGTTCTATGAAAAAGAAGTCTTTTGTAATGTAGATTTTCTTGATTTCTACAGCTACTCTGAGGAGAGCTGTAATGCCTACTACTCCCCCAAAAAAGGTAAAGGAATAATTCAGAAAGAACATTTATTTATGCAGCTTGGAGAGAGAAGTCTGCAAGAACTGGTGCTACATGATCCATTATTCAGATAAAGGGCAATTTGCTCATTAAATTACATCAGACAATATAAAAGTTGAATCTAAGTTGCAAAAGTCACACAGACTTAATATGTATAATACAGAAAACTTAACCCAGCAATCAGTTGCTGTAAAATTGTCCAAGTGACACTCTGGCACATACACTTCTAACATTTTTCCGTTTCATAGCATTTCATCCATTCATAGGATCCCTTCAGACATAGAAGATAGCCTGCTAAAACAGTGGCAGAAGACTTAGTGAAACCAGAAGATCTTGCTAAAGTAATTAATTTTTATGTATTTTACTTGCTGAAATATAATACATAAAACCATTTTTTTCCTGTGATCAATTGTAACTAATCTTTCACGACTCATCAGCTGACCCTAACCATGCTACTAAAAGACAATCCAGTTCTTTTGAGTCAATGTTCCTTAGGACAATTTACTACAGAAAACCTCAGCCCAGCATGAAAACAAAGACTTTTTTATTAATTATTTTAAGCATTTGTGTGAAATTATAGAGCACATTTCTGTCTGTAACCACACAAAACTTTATTAGCAAGATATGTGAATGTTTAAGTACATGTTCTGTTTGATTGCCCATTCAAATTGTCAAGTGGTCAAAAATACATATAATAAAAGATGTAGCAAATGAAGACCACTGTGGTAATTTTTGCAAGTTAATGTGTGTGTTTACCTGGCAGGCCTCAGTGGAGGGGCAAGACTGCTGCTTGCTATAAACTATGAGTTTATAGTACTTGCTATAAACTATGAGTTTATAGTACTTGCTATAAACTATGAGTTCAGTTGCACAGTTTAGCTGCAGTAGCATGGAGTTCTGTGTAGGTTAATTAAAATAATTTTGTAACCATGTGGTAGACATACCCTACCTAAAGTTAATTGGAAAAAAAAATACATTAAAAAAAAGATGCAGAGTAAAAACCTGATATGATGTTATTCCTGAACCACTGGATGTCAAAAATCCAGTGTTGCATAAACAAACAGGTAAACTTTTCTGGCCACTGTCTGTCTTATCTCCTAAGGCTACGAGCAAGGAGACTATATCATTACATACATTGAGGCTTCTAGGCAGAACAACAGTTTGAGGGTTTGTTTTTTGGATTTTTTAATTTTTTTTTTTGCCATCACCAGTGACTTTTCCTGTCACCATTATGTTGGTTAGCAATCACGTGCTGAAGCTCTTCATTATTAAAATACATATTAAAAAAAGGCATTGGTATCTACATTATCATAACATTCAACACTCTTTTACTGTAATACAAGTGAGTGTTTGGTTATATCTTTTACCTGAGGCCATCCCAAGAAACTACTGCTTGCCCTAACAAATGCAGTTACCCTTGAAACTAGCAGGTACAAGCCTCAAAACAGGCAAAATGAGGCAAGTTGCCCATACTACGCAACTCTGCAGTGGAACACTGTGTCCCAGGTGAAGTTGACGTGTTCAATAGAAAACGAGACAAGTTTCTGGAAGAGGAGTTCACTGAGGCAAAGACACCTCAATACCACATCATTATCTCTGGTTCAGGAAGTGTTCGACCTGCAAATTGTTGACTGGGAGAATATTCTCAGGAAGTATCACTGCCTGCTTCCCTGCCCTCACATGCCTCTGTAGACACAGACTTTTACGACACAGGATGTAGTACTAGCAACACAGCCACTCCTACCGTAAACATCCAAGAGTACATGTAGGTCAATGCTGCTGGAGTTCAATGTTTGCTTCAGTGAAAGCTCTAATGGATCGTTGACAGAAAGCAACATTTTGAGATTTATTGTGGACAGTTGCTGCTAAAAGAAGTTGTAAATTAGAAAATAAACTATCCAGGACAGGAGAAAGCTTTTTGTTTAGTGCTTGTATGGTGCCCACAAAGAGGTCCTATGATAAGGACAACAAGTTTACTGGGACAGTAAGTCCCAAAGATTTCCAGTCACAAAGGGCATCATGACCTCTCTTTCTCTAACATTTCTGGGATTGTGTCAAAATTCCTAATTCCTGTGCCTTTTATATTTCTGTGATTATAACCCCAAGCAGGAATTACAAGCCCATGTCTGGGAATTAGTGTACATAACTGCTACCATAATAAAAAAAATACAAAAGCCCAAAAAGAGTAGTTTGCTAGAAAACAGAAATAAACTTCACAGAGTCTGAACCATAATTCTCCCAGCAAAATGTCTGCAATTGTCATTGCAAAGAAACTGAAACAATAGACTAAACAAAGAGAAGAGTTAATCAGAATTTTTTCCTTCTTTAAAAGAACAAGCAGTGTAGCCATAGATTTTTGCCAGCTTCTGTTGACATTTAAATAGTACCAGAAACAAAAGTGCTGGGAACAGGAAGGTTCAATATGAATTAACCAAGCTGCAACAACAGTGCTCTTATCTGTGGTGCAATAAAATGAACAAATGGGTAAGATAAAATTGGTTTATAAGGGCAAAAAAAGCAACTTGCCATAACACTTAAGCTTTTTCTCCCTTTAAAAATTTCTGGTAAACAAAATACAAAGATGCTAAAAGTTAGCCTTTCCCTATTTTCTTTTGTACATCTGTTATCTTCCTGTAGCCAATTTTCTCTGAAAAGTTGATGTTTTGTTGAAGCAAATCCAGTAGCTGTACAGCTGTGCTGCTGTGCAGAACAGCAACCCATTACTCACCATCCTTAAAACCATACAAAACTTGGGAATAATAATTGTCTCTGAATTTCAAGGCTCTCCATACTTTCTTCCCTCTTACAGTATTCCAGAGAGCAAGGGGTAAAATACAGTAGTAATTTTATAGTGCATCAGCTACTCCTGCTGTGAATGCAAGGCAGCTTCTTCCATCTTTCATCAAGGAGAAGTTACTATTCATTTAGCTTGCATTTTCTGCTGGGTAACAGTCTACATATGGGCAACCACCATGCCATAGCTGACATATTGCAGGTTGACATTCTAGCTTATCTCATTCATATACACTCACCTTCAGAAAAAGAAAAGGGAAGGTCACCCATTTTCAACAGCAAAATGGTGCAATTTTAGACTTTTTTTTAACCTTACATGCAACCCAGGAAAACCAGAAAACCACCTCTTTCTAAAGTAATTTTACCACCCATCAGTGACTATATGTCAAGTAAATTTGTTTAACCTTCATATGGTAGAGTGTTTATATGTATCCTCAATATCCCTATTTGAACCAGGTCCTATGCAATTAAATCTAAAACAATATCATTTCCTAGCAGCCTTTCAAATGAGAGACAAGTGGATCCTGAAGTTTGTATTTCTGCTGGGTAATTTTTTCCTCTTTCCTGACCAGATTTTCTATGTATATTTCATAGCTTTACTGGTCCAAGCAATGTTCACTGGTGAAAAATTACAGATTTATTAGGTGGATATTGAAAAAGCTTCATTACTTATACTGAATGTACTTCCACTCCTCTAGGGGGGGAAATTCTGTGTATGTGTTTAGAAATGCAAACATGGACAATTTATTGCTACTGTTCATGGGTTCTAGGAATGCAGTATCAACAGATCTATTCCTAATATCTGCCTGAGTGAAGACAATTATTTTTAGTTGGAATGGTTTCTGCTTTCTTACTTACAAACAATCTCCAGGCATTGCAGACTTCCCTGACATGAAGTTTCAATGTAATGCTGTGTGAGAGCTACTTGGGTTGTCTTATGCTTCTGTCTACCAAAGAGGCTCACAGAAGGCTTATAATGATTATCCTTTTGTTTCATATATGAAACCAATGTTATTTTCTAAATAAAATTAAACTCTGGAGAAGATACATGTTCCAGTAAGTCCTAAATTAGAACCAAAGTGTTAAAAAATGCCCATGTTCCTGTCCTCAGGTGTTGGCAAACTCTGTAGATCACTTTTATAGCTTGCTCATGTTGAGTGTTCCTTTAGGAGGTGCTGTATAAATCAGCATTAAATCAGGATTTTGGCTATTGGCAAATAGTGGCACACAAAACAGGTCCATGAAACCCCATCAGCAAATTTTTCCCTCATGGAACAAAATATTCTGACTTCCAATCATCAGAAAGCTACAGTTCTGAAGGGTAACAAACGGTGAAATACGCTGCAGAAAATGTGTGTGAATCAGTGTGAAAATGACTTCCCCAGTGACATGTCACCCTAAACACAGCCTTTGTTTTATCTGCTCTCCCTCGGGCTTTCCCCTCATTTTTCCTTGCATGCTATTCAGCTCTGCAGTAATGGAATTACTTTCTAGTTTTCTGAATTCATTCACATGTCATCTCTAGAGAAGTATTATTTTCACTTTTGCACCACCACTGCCTCCTTTTAATCCATCTCACCAGCTCATCTTCATCACTCTTCCTTTTTACAGCAATTTCTACTTTTTTATTTTGTATCTTCCTTTACTTTCCATTTAGTCTTTGTTTTTACAATATGAAGAAAAGATTTTGGACCATTTTTCACAACTAAGAACAGATATTCCACTCTGCATCTACTGCGAATACACCATGTTTCACATTACTGCAAGTATCTTCCCAAGCACTCATACCCTTGACATACATTTGGGTAGATGGAATCTGTCCTGCTTCATCCCCTGCTCATGATCATTTGCGGAATAACGCTATGCTCACTGTTCCACTCCAAAGCGCAGTCTTTGCCAGCAACTTCCTCACAATCTACCTGCCTCTCTTGCTAGAGATAAAGGCACAGGTTTCCAGCACAGGTTTCTTTCCTTCACATGATTGTATTAATATCATGCTCTTACTCCACACGACAAGACATGGTTGCATACTTTGCCTTTAAGCTAGCATCCCATCAAAAATTTCATGAGGAGCCTGACAAACGGTTCTTGGCATTTTTCCGTGTACCACCATGAGTATCTCAACACTTGAATGGAAAGCCAGTCTTCTCCTGTGGATGCCTCACCGAGGAACATAAGACATGTAGTATTTTAAAGGCAGATACTGTCTGCAAAGCAAGCTGTACAGGGAGACATTAGCACAAATACTTAAATAGTTCCTGGGGTTTTCATTAAAAGGCACAGATCTAGCCATAGAGGCTGACTGATACAGGTTCTGCTCCTACTTATCCATGAATTTAAGGGTTAGAAAACAGAAAAATGAAATTATGAAGAGACCTACTTTTATAGTTATTTTCACAAGTGGATGCTAATTGGGGATGAGTTTGATGTAAATAATATCCAGGTTGATATGCCTCATATCTTAAACTGGAAGTCCGAATTGGAGACAAACCTTCCCAAGGGCCACCTAAGTTTCAGACTGCCGTAACAAAATGAAGCAACCAAAGACCAATCAGTTTGGAACTGCATGAAAACTGATGACAGCTAATGCAATGTAGATGTGTTCATGAAAATAACTATGTATGTATTTAGGTATGCACATCATTACACCACATAAAGAAATACACATTAATTTACTTACTTTGGGCCAAGATGATCTTATGTTGTTTTTAAAGAAAGTTGTAATTATAGGATTGCACTAGAAAGAAACTGTTATGAAACTGGTGGTAGAAAAGTTGGAAAAGTCCTAGTTTCCCTTCAAAACATTCTTAGTCTCCAGTATTTTGGACTCAAAAGTCTGATTAAAGAAAAGTAGATTTTAATGAAATCTGCCTCAGTTCTGTGCCTCCCTTCAATATAAACATCTAAATATATGTGTGTGTGTGTGTATATATATATATATATACACGTATGTGGGCATGCATACCTACGTAAATGGCATAGCAGTAAAGAAATCAAAAGCACAGAAGATAAAACCTCTAGCTTCTCTCTGCTTCTTAACCACAAAAAAACATTTCAAAGGCCATGCACCCATCTTATCTCTTAGGTCTCCAACTGTAAAATAAGAACATGTGTCTGTATCAAAGGGAAGAACTTGATGAGCATTGCATTACTAAGAGTGTTCACTAAAGTTGATCTCCACCAGGGAATGGCCTCCTACTTTCAGCACAAAGGAAAACTTCTATCAATAATGTAAAACTACAGTGAAATATGTTAAGTAGAGGAGTATTATGAATGTTTATAGGATCTGGAGTGAGAAAGATCCAGGGATGCTTTACAAATAATTTATTTTGAGTCACATTAAAACTGTTTCCATTCATATATTCATCACAATAAATGACATGTATTAGACAAAGAATCAAGATTAAAAGTACTTCTCAATTAGGTATAGTCTTGTAGTACTGCTAGGTTTGACCTTACTGTAATGTAAACACATCACTGTTGCAAAAATAGAAGCTAAATAAGGTCCCTTCAGACTATATCTGTCTTCCTGAAATAATGTGTTGTGCTCTCAATAGAAAGACTTTCTTTAGGCATTTTTAAAGACTTTTCTTACCTCTAGCATCTTTCATATACATGCATCTCCTTTCAATGGATGTAATTCACTACTTGTGACATCACAAGAGTATTTTTTCACAATTTCAATTTTAAAGTAACATTAATAGGAGAAATGATGTGTCTTTCCTATATATATATCTTACCTTACAAAAGTAGAAAGAGGGTAGAATTCCTAACATGTGATACCCCATGTTTTTGAAATTACAGCCCTTAGAGATTTGTTTGGCATTAAATTAAAACCACTAACAAATTGCTAGTGGTAAAACATTGCATGAACATTGTTTCTTGCAAAATATTGGAAATAACTATTGTAGCATTACTCAACAGTTAAGCAACCTCTGTTTACTGTAAGCATTAGCTCCTCGAACAACGTGTCCTGCATATGTAAATTCATTCCCTTTGGATCCAGACTCACAGCTCCTAATGCTTGGATCACAAAAGTAAAACAAAAATATATGAACAAGTCCTCTTGCTCTCTGGTCTAATGTTCATAGCTGGAAAAGACTGGTTATTTCAAATAAATAAATAAAAAGACCATGGCTAAACAGAACATGCTTGTTTTTCAAATCATTCCATGCAAATAGTTCTAAAGGATACATTTCATTTAGTGAGAAATGTAACTTTGTTCTGGTTGTCATACACATCTGAAAATCACACTACGTAGTCACTTCTCTTAGAACACTGTCCATCATATATTCCAGCATCTCTTTTCATTCAACATAATTTCTATTTGAGTAAAGGAGGGTTAACATGTTCCTATTCTCTCTCCATCCATGATGGAAACGGTACGCTGAGAAAAGAACTGGAAAATTCAAAGAATCTCCTCAATCATTAATGAGTTCAGTACTGCTACAGGAGAATATAAACTCATTAAATTTTCCTTTCCTCTATATAGAACTACATTCAGCAAGATAAACTTTGGCTCTTCTGGGAGGGCAGGAGCAAAACTATTTGGTTCTATACCCACTCTAGCATACTTCTATAGGCCTGACTTGAAACCTTAAGTCAAATTTTCTCATTTTCCTCTCTCAGGTTTTTGTAAAGATGGGTTAGAAGAAGTCTTCTGGATTTAAATTGTTCCAGTTCAAATCCAGCCTTACAGAAGAGCTGATACAGGCTCTAGTCTGAGTTTCAGGTTCATTTCTAATGATTCTTTCCCATTTCATTCCAGACATGCATTGTGACAAAAACAAAAACAAACAAAAAAAAAAGTGGTGACATTTTATACAGGTGTCTTTGTGTTTTTTCCTTTTTTTTCTCTCTTTTAATCCATCATTACATGTAACTTATCAAAAACAAAAGCACAAATCTTAGAGGAGATCTTGTTATTTAATTATTTCTCCCATGGTTGACAACTAACATACAGAAAATTAATTTAGATCCTACATTAATCCCAGAAGCTTAACAAAACCAGAATCTGGGAAGGAGCACAACCATCTTCACTGTAAACTGAGAGGAAAGAATGTCACAACACAGTTAGCACATACTATGCCAGCAGTAGTAAAGCAGAGATGGGAGTTAGCACCTGCTTAAGAAGAGAACAAGCATACTAATGCTGGGAGTTGGGGGAATTTCCCACTAAAGCACACCATATAGAAAGTAGGTCACTTTTACTCTTTTGAGAATGAGAAAAGAAACAAAATTCTGAATTATATATGAACTATTACATTTAATTTTCTTCATCTCTAGCAGCTCCCAGGAGACTTGTAGACAGAAAAATCTGGATTTTACGACTCTGGCAATTATCTAAGTTAATACCACAGAGTTCTCTGTAACTATTTTCACTATAGCTAAGGGTTCTGTCAACTTTTCTATTTTACTGTCCTTTACACTTCTACCCGTACCCCTTGCCTCTGATTTAGTGTTTGCCTCTAAAAGTTTACTCCAGATATAACTTGGCACACAAACATCTTATAAACAGGCTTTAGCTAAAATAAGTCTTGAATACATCTGCAATTTAATTTATTTAACTCTCTTGTCAAGTGTTACTGGCAGGAAAAAGGGTTAAGTTCAAAAGTCTGAGGGGTCTTCTTAAAATTAATAAATAAGATTGGCCAAAGTGCCATTCCCGGAAACCCAGGAAATCTAAGTGTCTTCTCTGCATGACCTTAACAGCTAATTATTTTCTGTTCTGAAACATGGAGCCTATGTACAAAACAAGCAAAACTTTATGTGGGGAAAAGGAGAACTGCAGCTTGATAACATACAACAAAAACCACTGCCATCGCTGCCAGCAAAGCTACCTGATAGTAGCACTGAATTTAGGAGTCACATTCTACTGAGTGTCAAGTAGCAGGCTAAATGTAAAAAACTATTACAACACTTCCATGGAATAGAAGAAACACTGGAGGTCAGCACCCAAAACAGAGAGCTAGAAAAAGAATCAACCACTGCAATTTTCCTTTGGGACTAAGTACAAATTCAGGGCAATGATCATTGTTAAGTGGAGCTATGCACAAAGGACAAGAAAGGGCAAAAATACAGGCACTGGTAGAGCAGGTAGCAGGAAAGTCCCAGGGTCAAGCAGAGAGCACATAGGTTGACTGTGATAAAGAATTTAAGGAAGACAGAGGAGGTTAGGGTAGAGCATTGTGCGAGGAGACTATTAAAGCAGTGAGCCTCTCATTTTTACTTCTTACAGCATTGAGGGAAATGGGAGTTCATAAATATAGAGAGAATTGCAACAAAGAATGATTTCATCATCAATTTGCAAAAGCATTCCCCTAGATATCAACTAATCACCCAGGGTTAAAAAGTGTGAAAAACCCTTAAAATAGCTCAGCAGCCTTGCACCTGAGTCCTGTCTCTCCCAATGCAAACACCTGTGTAACAGCATCTCCCCTTCACCTGCTGAGTACCACATTACTGCCAGCATAGCGCTCGAGTCTAATGGTGTATTTTGGCAAGTCTATTCCCATCAGAAGTGCTCCCCTGACTTGGTGTCAAGACTTTGCTCCAGAATTAAGCCAGAGAGTTCAGGGGCACTGGTGCTGAGAGGGGCACGGATGTAGTATGGTTAGCTTAGGCCTTGAATCACCAAATGAGAGATACCCTCTCCATCCCTGTCAGCCATTAGGGCTCACTCCCAGTTCCTCCACTTCTTGCAGCCTTTAAAAGTTACTAGTACTGAAGGCTTTAAACATAGTCTTTGCCATCTGAGGACACTGGCTTGCCACAGGGATTCAGTTCTGTTACAGTTTTCTCAATTTAAAGCCATTTTACTTAAGAAATGTGGTGTTTTCTTATGTTACTGCTTAGCACGTGGCATATGGAAGGTGACAACAGAGGTTAATCTTGTGAGATCCACAACAATGAAGAGAACACGATTTACAAAGAGATAAAATATGGGCGAGAAACAAAGGAAATCGTCAGCATGGATGGAGTGATGCCAGCTGCTGGGCATGGTAGATTTCCAGACAAAATCTATGTGCAGGCATTAAAATTGTGAAAGCAAGAACTAAAACTCCATGCAGAATTTATAATGCAAGATGAGCAAAATTATTGTTATAACACTGGGGATTTGAGGGGGAAGATAATCAGGACATTCTTTTTGGAATAATGCCCAAATGCTGGAAGAGATCATAAAAATATTCAACAAGCCCAAAAAGAACAGTAGACACAAAAGCGTTTTGTTTTGCCTTTACCTGAATGAATATTTTTATTCAATAGTAAGAAAAAAATGTTTATACTGCAGAGCTCACATTCTTGGCACCCACATGGGATTTCAGAAAGAATGAAACTGAGATCATTTTTACATTTTTAAGGCAATAGATCTAGCCTTAGAAACGTGCCACTCACTGAAAGAGCAGTACTCGCCAAAGCGAGCAGTGAAAGGAACAAAATGATAATATATTGGTAAAGAACAAGTGCACAAACTCCAAGCTAAGCAAAGAGTAAGGAGAATGCAGTTGCCATGTATTGTAGATGTCATCTAACACATATGCTACAGATAGCAATTTGACAAAAAAAAAAATAATGGCCAACCTATAAGCTGCAGTCACAGAAACAGAGGAAGCAGAACCAATGTACCCTCCTATACCACAAATATGCCAGGAAAAACACAAGCAACTATTCTTGCTGTTTCTGAGACCATTTGGAAAGACCTCCACTGAAGGGAAAGCAATCTGTAGGGTGAGTTAGAAATTGCAGAGATGTTTATTACAGAAAAAGGCAGACAGACACTCAGCTGCCGTATTTGCGTTACATTATTAAATCAGCAATCAATCCAAATCAAACTAGATGACAGAGCCACCTGCACTTCAGTTCCAGTCACATCATGGATTAGCAAGACAAGGTGCTGACGAGGTGCAATAAAACTGTTTCAAGACCAATAGGCCAAAATAAGTTGTTAAGAAGCCCATTAAACAAGTGATAATACCTCTTGGATCCAGCAGCAGAAGAAAAGATTGGATTTTATTTACAGGGACCATAATGCCATTGGATTCAGTAGCTGACAATAGGAAACGGATAAATACTTCACAACTGAGAACAGGCATGCCAGACACAATTCAGGAAGCACAGCTCTTGACAGAGATAAATTCCAGTTCTGAGTGTATATGATGCATCATGAGGTGTGCAAAAATTACAGTGATCTTTGTAACAGAAGGAGACTTTGCAGCTTTGCTCACTCCCATCAACTGGGATCTCAGAACAGACCTACTCAATCGTATTAATGCAGACTCCATGGTCCAATTACACCACTCCAATTTCTGTGAGAAAAACCATCTGAGGGACACTCAGACAAGTCTGATTTGGAAACTAAAAGTTTGGCACAACTAGCTAGCAGACTGTGCTCAAACTGATAGTTTGATAAACCTTTTCATGGTCTACTCCTTAAAATTCACATTTTCAAATCTTATGCAACTACTGTAGTCAGAAAGATGACATTAAAAGAAAGGCATGGTCTTTATATTATGTATGTCCCTAAAAGATAGGCCTTTAAAGACAATAACATATATCACACAACTCACAATAAAGATAATGAGTTTGCAGCTCTAAAATCTTAAACTTGTTCTGCCTTGTTCCTGATGTAATGTTTTAATCTTGCACAATTTCCTGTTTATTAATATATTGTTTATATAAAAAACCCAACTCTTCCTGATACAATCACTTTATTCTCAAAGGTATTTTGATGTTTTAAATCACTGATTCCTAAGACAGGAAGAAGAAGTGACATACATTTACTTTCCTAAAGGTACAAGAATATAGGAAATTATCAGGATACAAAACTATGCTGTTTTCCTCACATAATTATCTGTGGCAGATGACTGCCATGTGAAAATAACCCATAATTCATTTACAGCTTAACTGCTCTTCAAATATTACTTAAATAGCACTCATTTGAATTATGATACTGGCCAAGTCCCACAAGTGATAGATGTTGCATATTACAAGCAGACCAGATCGACCAGATCACAAGCTATTAAAGAAACCCCAGTTTTACCCCAATAGCCTCAGAGGTTTGGCAGATTAGTCATACTTGCATATATACAGAATATTTTCTTCTAAAGAATTTCAGCAGCTCCTCAGCACAGAATAAACCTTAGAGCGTCAAACATGATGTTTATGCCCAGCAGTGATCAATTATTTTGCTCCTCAATGCAACTCCAGCTAATATGCCAAAAGGAAGATAGGAGTCACCCTTCCCTCAAGCCAGCAAACACATAGCCTGTGGCAGGACAGTGTAAAGAGAGGTGAACACTTCTGTCTGAGCACAGTCCACAGCCATTTTGTTTGTGAGTTCTTTGGTGAAAATGAAATCTCCTTTGAAGTGATATGCTGCATACCTCTGGTGATAGGCTTTCATTAGCTTCACATATTGAAAAAAAAAAACCAAAACATTAATTAGCAGTTTAAAATTATAATAACAATTCTTCCTTCTCCCAATCTGTTGAACACTATATAAAGGTAACAGCACTGCTGATGCCCACATTTTTTGTTGTCTGTTCTACACAGCTGAGTACAGATAGAGTGACCTATGACAGACAAATTCTGAGATCAGGCTCTGAGCAACTATGAGATTGGATGCTGCCAAAAGACATTTGATTCCTCTATTGTGAAGTGCCAGGTTGGTTCTGGGAATATGGTGAAAAGCCAACTCCAGTTTAGAAAACTCTATAGTGAGCTATTGTTTGATACCAAATACAACACCACCACTCCTGCTGCTGCTGCAAATCACAGGGCATCCAAGGACACTTCTAACACTATCGCCACTTTCTACTGTGTTTGCAAAATACCGCAACAAAGCTTCACACACCCAGACTATTGAAAGGGTCTGTAACAGAATGGAGACCCAGAACTCATTGTTGGGAGTATGACTTAAGAAGCTGAATCTCATAAGGAAAAAGAGTAGTTAGATATTCTTAAGAGGAGTTTTGTGCTCTGATGTCTTCCACACTTTGTTCCCCTAAACCAAATAATCATCATGTCTCTAAAGTATGTTCTCCTTCCAACTTCTGACATTAGAAAAGCCAAAAGACATTGCAATTTGAAGATCTCATTATCATCGAAGAAATTCTAGAGCACAGGTATTTTTTTTTTCTCAAAAAAACACATGGCAGAAGATACAAAGACTTTGTTCTTTGCCAGTGGTCCCAGACAATAAAAAATCAAACTGACACATGAAAATCAAATTTGTCTGAAGTAAAAAGGTGACAGTGAACATATTTTGGGATTCACTGGAACAAGAAGTTGCAGAGATTCTTCTCTGCTTTTGACTTCAGTCTTGTGGCCTTTCCAGATTCATACTGACCAAGCATGTCTGACTATTGTTGCCCACAGATAAAGCTATCTATCATCCACAAGTAGAGGCAGAGGTCTAGATCGAGTTAAAATGGGCATGGTATAACGAAGACAAGGGAACACTGAGGCATTAAATAAATTCTCAACCCTACCAAGGGATACCCCTACATCTTTCATGAAATGGGAAGAACAGAGTTAAGTATATCACTGGAAGTAGATTCCCAGGAATGGCCAGCAGTTTTTAATATGATAGAGGAGCCCAGAATAGATTATTCTGATGCTGCCACATTGAATACCCTCTCCTTTTTCTCTAGGTTCATTCTGGTGAGAAATACATTTGCAATCCATATGAACTTTACAATTATCACAGAATGACTAGCCTACGTCCTGAGTATCTACAAGTTTATCTGCAACTTGACATTTTGCAAACTTTTTGCATTTATTCCTGAGAAATATAGTATTTTTATTAGGTTCTGCATACAATTTAAAGGACCAAATCTTTCTTCCTGATTCCCTATTAATTTAAATGCCTAAACAGAACTACTGCTAATTTCAGCCAATAAAGCAGTGACACAGGGATGCCACTGTGGCCAACTCACTGTACTCACAGCAAAAACAGTAAAAGATAACTGAGGACAGCTCCTTAAACCTGAGCAGTCTGTGCTTAGTAAACATGAGGCGTGCTTGATTAGCAACTGGATAATTTATGTTGCAAGACAGCTCATGATGCATAACATATATTATGTTTTTAATTAACTTGTTCTATCTCAGTTTTGACTTTGGGAAAGAGGATAGGTGTCCAAAAGGAAAAAAAATACTCAGTTTATTTGATACCCATCTTGTCTGACAGATACTATGGGAAACCATCATGAACCCAATAAAGGGATATGGAAAGGTTCTCAGAATGCCAAGTACCAAATTAATCTTATTAGAGCAGTTGTCTTCTCTTTTTAATCATGTAGTAGGATGACAAGGATAGCAAGTGTTCTGCACTGAAAAAGCAGTATTAGGAAAATTTCAATAACATGTATGCTTGTTTAAATATGCCAAATATTTGGTCCTTTATTTTAAAAGATTAATTTATAAAGACCCTCTCATATTACATTTGATCAGATCAAGCATCCAATTCACCCAGCAGCTGTTCCTGATGGCATCTGAAAGTGGATTCCCAGGAAAGCCCCCGAGAACAGTGTAATACACAGCAGTAATTCCCCAGAATATTTTTGCAGTCTCCAAGGACTTGTGGCTGAGCAATTCCTGAACCAGAAGCAGTATCTTCTTTTCATCCAAGGACTTTTTGTATCTGAGTGTTTTTACTGTCCACAACATCTTGTGGCAAAGATCCTGACAGCTTAACAATGCAATGTGAGGCAAAAGAAACTTTTTTTGCCTATTTTGAAATTGCCACTTCCTGGTTTCACTTTATATAACCTACTCCTTACTATAATTCTTCACAGTAAAATCTTACCTTATGTATTTACCTCTGTGCCTGGGAAGATCATGGAAAAGGTCCTCCTAGAAACTAAGGCACATGGAAGACAAGGAGCTGATTTAAGACAGCCAGCATGGCTTCACCAAGGGCAAGTCCTGCCTGACCAACCTAGTAGCCTTCTATGAAGGAGTGACTACATCAGTGGACAAGGGAAGAGCTACAAATGTTATCTATCTGCGCTTCTGTAAGGTCTTTGACACGGTCCCCCACAACATCCTTCCCTCTAAATTGGAGAGATATGGATTTTATGGGTGGACTGTTCAGTTGATGAGGAATTGGTTGGATGGACACATCCAGAGCACAGTGGTCAATAGCTCAGTGCCTAAATGGAGATTAGTGACAAGTGGTGTCCCTCAGGGATCTGCACTGGGACCAGTACTATTTAATATCTTCATCAATTACATAGATCCTGGGATCAAGTGCACCCTCAGCAAGTTTGCAGACAACACCAAGCTGAGTGGTGCAGTTGACACACCTAAGGGACAGGGTGCCATCCAGAGGGACCTGGATAAGTTCAAGAAGTGGGCCCGTGTGAACTTCATAAGGTTCAACAGGGCCAAGTTCAAGGTCCTGTATTTGGGTAACCCCCAGTATCAATACAGGCTGGGGGTGAAGACAACGAGACAACCCCCTGCAGAGAAGTACTTGGGGGTACTGGTGGATGAAAAGCTGGACATGAGCCAGCAGTGTACACTCACAGCCCAGAAAGCCAACCATATCCTGGGCTGCTTCAAAAGAAGCATGGCCAGCAGGTTGAAGGAGGTGATTCTGCACCTAGTGAGACTCTACCTGGAGTACTGTGTCCAGCTCTGGAGTCTTCAGCACAGGAAAGATCTGTTGGAGCATGTCCAGAGGAGGGCCACAAAAATGATCAGAGGGATGGAATGCCTCTCTTATGAGGAAAGGTTGAGAGAGTTGGGATTGTTCAGCCTGGAGAAGAGAAGGCTCTGAGGAGACCTTATTGTGACCTTTCGATACTTAAAGGAAGCTTATAATAAAGATAGAGACGCACCATTTAGTAGGTCCTGTTGCAATAGGACAAGGGGTAATAGTTTTAAACTAAAACAGGGTAGATTTAGACTAGAGAAAATGAAGAATTTTTTATAATAAGGGTGGTGAAACACTGGTGCAGGTTGCCCAGAGAGGTGGTAGAAGCCCCATCCCTGGAAAAATTCAAGGTCAGGTTGGATGTGTCTCAGACCAACCTGATCTAGTTGAAGATGTCCCTGCTTATTGCAGGAGGGGTTGGAGTAGATGACCTTTAAAGGTCCCTTCCAACCCAAACTGTTCTATGATTCTATGACTCTATTCAGAATAACTTAGTATTGACAGAAAACTACTATACCTTAAGATTTTCTCCCTCTCATTTCCAGACCATTTATTAATATTGGGAATATTGCATGCCCCAGGATAAATTGCATGGAAACTTCACTGGTAACCTCCTTCCCCTGTGAAAACTGACCATTTATTGTTGACTTCTGTCTTTTTCTTTTATCCTCTGACTTCTTAGATTCTTTATAAGCTTTTAGTAAGTTATAAAGCAAGTAGGTTATATGAACCATAAGTCCTTTATCCACAAGCTTATTGGCTTCTCTGAAGAATGCTACTAGATTTGTGAGGCACTACCTCCCTTTACAAATCCGTTGATTTTCTGCCAACATACAGTATTCATTCCTGTGTCCACCTAATAAAAATTCATGGGATTTGGTGAAACCCATGTTCTTATCCTTGATGATCATGAAGGATCCGACAGGACATTGACTTCTTCAAGCTTTATTTTCTACACTCAAAAGTTAAATCAATTCTAACCTAACCTAAAATGTAGAACTAAAATGTAATTGTAGAACAAATTCCTTACAGGAATTCCTTACAGGAATTTGTGAACATGAAACAACAACTGTTGATAACATCCCTCATCTTAAACTTCCAGGGCAAACCTTTCCTTCTCTAAATACGAAATAAACTCCAACCATAGTCCTACTTAATATATGGGCAGTGAACTAATTCTTGCAGCTAAAATGCTTTAAAGGCACTAGCTATATGATTAATAACAGTCTCTCTAAATCTCCACTCTTCCTACTCAGGTGAACAAACTCCATAAGAAACCAGAATGACAGCATTTGCCCTTCATGATACTAACCTGCTTACTACCCCTGAAGTCATTTCAGACCCAGTGACAAACTAGGCTCAATGAGATTTTTCTTCTTAACTCTACTCCTGTTTTTAACCAAAAACTGAAATCTAAGCAAGTGACTATTTAATGAAGAAAAATTGAGATTCATTAGCAAACAACATTTTTTCTAATCTCTGTTGGTCCTAAACAATCCAACAGTGAGCTTGGCTGATGAAGCCTCCCTGGTTTTGGTCATAATGACATTCTAAAGCTAAGCCTAAAATTTGTTCATTCAAAGTGACCAATTTGTATAGTGAATCTGAATATAAGACATTTGTTCCCAGTTATGCAAATTCTCATCCTATCTCTGGCAGTCTTGCAGAATGTAAGCATAAAAAGGTTTTCTACCTTCTTTTCTGAAAACCTGATTCTAGCCCTAGCCCTAAAATTAACATGTACTGTAAAGAGAGAAGAAGTCTGTACTGGAATACCTAATACGAAGCATATGCTCCTGCCTACGCCATACTACCCTCTCTGACATGTTTTTTCCCAGTTCCCTAGCCTTATCCCAAACCTTCCATAAATGGAAGATGTGTCTAGGAATATTGAAAATAAAATACTTGCTCATGACTACACCATCCACTTTCTGAACCCTTATAAATCCAGCAATAAATCAGACTTGATACAGCCTTCCTTTCCAAAATCCTAACCCTGCCTTTCACCAATTCCTACAGAAAAATTATTCATCCTTACTGATATCAGCATTCTTGTTCCTGCCAGTCATGTGGATCTGACATTAAAACAGGTTCTCAAGCCTTTTTTTTTTTCCTTCAAATTTCAAACCTAACAATAAGGTTACGTATACCCATGAGTCCTATAGGAAAAGTGAACATTATGCATTTCCTCTTCAATTCCTGGTGGCCAGGCACGGATCTCACTATAAAATGAGCTTTCCAAACCTTATTTTCAAATTTTGTCCAAACCTACTCTTTGAAAATCAGTGCTCCAGAATAAAGTTCAGGAATTGGTGAATTAAACTGTCGTGGCTGTTAAAAGGACTCTTCCAAAAGATGAAAAAGAAGTGAAAGAACAGTATTAAGGAACAGGGTCAGGCAAAGCTCTTATTATAAGCACATCGTCCAATGCTCATGACTAACCTTTAAAAGCTGAAATAGTGTTTAGCACTGAACAAGCCATAAAGATAACTCTTACTCCATAACTCACCATCTAAAAGAGAGCCTTGAAGGAGACAGGATGCTGTAGAAGGCTTGAAAGAGGACACTAGCCATGTGATTTCATCGTAGGTCTGCTGACCCACTCGATTAAATAAATGTCGGGAGTAAAGAGAACATTTCACTGATATTGCTAAGTATTAATAAGCCTTACAAAGACATGGTTTGAATGAGATAGCAGGGTCTGGTATATCAAATTCAGAGGTTAGTTTGCACTTGGAGCACTTGGTAGGCAATTCAAAGATGGGAATGAGAGATAGAGTGGGATGTGAGAACCTCCATGTATTATCTGTGTCTTTACTCATCAGATGGAAAAAAAGGTACATTATATTCAGCAACAGATTTGTGGTTCTGGCATACGTACAGCCAGATTCAGCTACGTTGCCATATCATTCTGCCTCATACATCCAACAGTGATGACAGAAATAACTGACAAGGTGGCTGTAAAAGACTGGTCAGTCTTTGACTTTGGCTGGATAATACCAACTATCTCCGCTGCTAGCACCTGCCATCCCAGAAATATCTATTTTTAAAGGGATTTTAAACAGCACTAGACTGCACTTCCAACAGTGATGACAGAAATAACTGACAAGGTGGCTGTAAAAGACTGGTCAGTCTTTTACTTTGGCTGGATAATACCAACTAACTATCTCCGCTGCTAGCACCTGCCATCCCAGAAATATCTATTTTTAAAGGGATTTTAAACAGCACTAGACTGCACTACACATTATCCATAGGCAAAACTGCAAGTGACATTTTTTAAATTTCTCATTGAAACTATGGCTACCAGGACGCCATCTAACGATTACTCCAGGCTAACTCAGGTGGCAGTTTAACTTTAAAATCTGGATGAATTGCAGAGAAATATGCATATAACATGTTATCTTTGTATCAGCCTCTTTGTAGAATTTACATTTTTCCCCAAGATGTGTGTGTGTGTGTGTGTGTGTGTTTTAATTTATAGTACTAGAAAAAAGTAAAGCCAGATGCAACTGGAAAGATAAAAATCCATCCAAACTACTTGCACTGAAACACTAAGCATGCCCTGCAAGAATAGCTTCCCAGGTCTTGTGCTGAGGGGAAGCAATTTAACATTTAATCCAGCCCTTGGGTATCTGAATATAACTTCACATTTCAGAAGTGAGCTCTGTGACTTTCTTTCACAAGGTAAAAATACTTGTTAAAGCCATCTATACCGTTGCTAAGAGAAATGACACATTTGGCAAGAATATGTGAGTGATAGTTGGAGATTCTTGAAAATAAAGTAGATTTGGCTTACAGGTTTGTTGGGTTTTTTTTATTTCCTTCAGAACCTTTAGTAATAGCTACCAATAAAATGCAAAGCTTTATATAACACAAATTCAGTATACATTCACCAAAGGACTTTTAAATCTTCAGTATCTTCCTATGAAACCCCATCAGCTGAAATACATTTAGATCTAACTTTTTAAAACCTTTGTAGAAACATAAAATAAACACATTCCATTTCATATATGGATTTACATATAGTTTTTCTCCCACAACAGGGAACACTGAGCCAGATTCTCAGTTCTTCACAGCTCTCTATGCCAGTGTGCCTTGTGTGTTAGTCATTCAGATTGCTCTTAACATATACGGGAATAAGTGAGCTGGGATTTAGGTCTTATCAGGCTCGGTGGGAGAACATGACTAGAAACCAATTCCACTGGTTATGCATTTCTCTGAAATACTTAAGAAAATGAAAAGTCTGGGTTTTTTTCTGCACTGTCTGGAAGAGAAACGTGAGCTTACTTAAATACTATGTGTGTTTTTCAATGGCACTGTAGAAATATGCAGACAAAGATTCTATAGAAACGAAATTTTTATTTCAAAACTTTAAGCTCTGAAACAGTGAAATTCTAAACTGTTCCTTGACTAGAATCACATGACTATTCCCATCAGCTTCCCCTGGGTTTCCTCAGTAGTTTATGAGCTGCCTGTTGGACTAGACCATGGTCATGTACAGTACTCTGAAGCTCAAGAGCAGTCCTCTAACTGGGTTCTCGGCACTAACATCTCAAACAGTCCTTTGCATTCTTTAAGCTTTATATATTTTTTAAAAATTAAAAAAAAATTTAAAAGCCTTTCTATTGTTCTGTAAACTTTGTTGCCAGAGCAAAACAGCTACAAAACTTTTAATAGAAAGAGTGGAGTATTGCTTGGGATTTTCACGCATTCAGATGCCAAACTTCTTTAAGAACCTGTGCATTAGTTGTAGACATGACCTCAGCTAACCCAAAGAAACCCACAGGCACGTCTCCTTTCCCTATTGGCAGCTACTTTAATTGGCAGGTCCACAATGAGCACTTTTGTTTGCATCCTAAACATGCAGAGCACAATTAAAATGTTTAATACTTTCATCCTGGAAGTGTGGCAATTAATAAGTTTGGGGGTTTTTTTATAGGCCAAGTCATTACACATTTAAATAGCATCATTCAAACACTCTAAGGAATTTGTTTTACAAGGACTCAAAAGGTTCCCCATTTAAAATAATATGGATTTAGCTCAATTTAAAAATAGATATTTTGTTTGTTTTCCATTCAGTTGCTCTACTAGTTGGTGCTCTTTCCTTGCACATGTAGTCTCTGAGTATTTTACTACCCTCTACTGTATGGAAAGAAAACTGTGCAATACTTCGCTGTGAACTATATGTTGCTAACACCTCTTGAGAGCTCCCCATCAGCTTCAACACCACGGGGATGGATTCAGAGTCGTTGGAGCTACAGGATCCTGTTTGGGTTGTCACATGAAGTTCCTAGTGGCTGTGGTGTGGATAACAGAGAACAAAGTTTTCTAGACAGCTCTGAGATAGTAGACTTACTGGAGTAGCATGGTTACTGGGTTTGTATAGTGCATATCATCATGTTTCCAAAGCAACTAAAAGTGCTTTTTGAAGCAATGAGTCAGATCCTGGTTATGCAGTAACCACACACAGGGATTTATGTTTTTAGGAACTATGTGTCCAAGAGCAGCATTCTGTTATATAGGTCTCTGGCACTAAATGTGTTGGGTAGCCACCAAATCAGATTTAACACCTCTAAAGCCATGTGAGCAACATTTGATGTACTACCGTGTACCAGCACAACCCACATAATATTTACTCACTTAGGCTGCTATGTGATGTCAAGAAACTCCCCACTCTCAACTCAGCTGAACTTCCCTGCCACTCTTGGTAAAGAGCATAACACTAAATTGCCTACCACACCTGCAGAATAAAAAGTACATTCCACATGCAGTTTGTAGGTCAAATAAAGTGCACATTCAAATCTTGCTCACCCATCATCAGAAGTCAGAGCCGATCATTTCTCTTCCATTTTCTTCACAAAGTGATTTGACAGAAAATCTCCTTGTTCTTCTACCATCAGTTCCCCATGCTGGAAGAAAAGAGATTTAAATTTGTGATCAGTGGCATTTCCTCTCCCACTGCAGTTCACACTGCAATGACCTGATATTCATACTGGGTAAACTTATTTCAAACTGGGCATTCCTTGATGTTGAGACTGGTTGGTGACTGGTTGACCACAGCCCTGCCCCATCTGCCTTGTTGAGTAGCAAGGTGGTCTGCCCCCTGGACTCCCCAGCTATTTGTCCTAGCCATGCTGCCTGGGAGGTAAACCTGGCTTCTTCAGCGTTTCCAAATTCACTGAGACTTTCCCAGAACAGGTTTGGGGATTTTTTTAATGTATGTCTTGTTGAAAATATCACATACCTGTTTTCTTTTCTGATTTGGGATGAAATATAATGATTATAATTACAAAATTGTCTGTGAAAAGAGGAAGTGCATTTCCCACACAGCTATTTGCCATTGACTGCAAGGGTGGTTTGTACAGCTTGGCTGGTAGCCTTGAGAATAATATTTTAGGAATATTTTTCCCATATTAAACTGCAGCACCCTTGAAAAACTGGGTTTTTTTACAGTCAGAACAGGTTGGACTGTGACCTACTGTCAGGCTGGTCATGTAATATGCGTATTCCCCAGCAGCAGAACAAGTCCTAAATGGGAAGTCACAGAGTCTCAATCCAATCCTTTGGTCCACTGGGGAAATGACCTGCTCCAAAGCTTTTGCTGGCACCAGTCATTTCCTGCTCTGTGCCAATGTGGATGTAGGGGCCAGAATTTTGCAGTGATGGACAAAATGTCTGCCAGGTCCTCAGCCTTGTTTGCAGACTAACATTGCCTGCACATGAGACAGTCAGCAGTTTGGCATTGCCTGTTCTTCCTCTCCACTTTTGAAAACAGGCTTAGGCAGAAACAGAAAGGAGACCCTTACAATCACTTGTTCCTTTGGGTGAGCATGAACCTCAGTCCATAAATCATTTGTATTGCTTTGGCACAGTGCTCCTGTCTCTGAGTAAGCCACCACTCTACCATGCTCTCTTCAGAACAAGCCATTTGTAATGGGTACGCACCAGTATGGGCA
>NW_010333542.1:15198-17161 GCF_000700745.2 Antrostomus carolinensis | reverse complement strand
TCAGCAGGTAGAGGTAGATACCAGTCCAAATTCCCTTTCAGTCCCTAAAACAGAACTGATGATCCCTGGATCTTGGGTCTTCTGATGACGTTCAGCACTCAGTGATAGAGCTGCAACAGGCAGAGGCTATGTAATGTGTACTATGAAAGAGATGGATTAGCCAGACTGTTTCATACAGCCAACTCCGTAAATCTAGTCATATCCAGCACAATCTACTTCTCTAAATTTCTATTAACAACCCTTATAAGAAATAATGCATTTGTCCATATTTTGCTATGATGTCAAATACATTATTTGACAAATTCTTTTTTAATTTAATTTTAATTTTTTTCAGACTGTTCAGCTAGCTCTAATAATAAAACTGCCTTATTCTGTCTTCACTTCATTTAATTCACTTCCCATTTCAGGAAAAAAAAAAATCAAGACTAAACATCTACCAAATGTTATTCCTCTCCAACTGAATGTGACGGATGGTCTGAGGAGCACATAAAAATTAAACAAAAAGTGCATTGTTCCCTTCCAGATTTTTCAGCTGGTGTAAATCAGTATAGCTTCACTGATGCCAAGTTGCAGAGATGTACATCAATTGAGAATCTTGCCCTTCTTCAGAGAGAGATATTTTCCCTGCAGTTTAGGTTCTGTGCCTTTTCAGGCTCACTAAAGCTCCAGTTCACTTTCCTGCCATGCTCTACATATCACCATAAATTGTCTCCATTTTGGTTAAGTTAATGACGGCTCCTAACCTGAGAAGAGGTCCTGTAGAGAAGGCACAGAACAGATGTGACTGGTCAGCCACTCGGTCCCAGACTCACTCTGGCTGAGATTCAGGCATTGTAATTAATCAGTGTTTCTGTTTCTGATTTGTGAAAGACTTCCTTAGCAAAGAGGAATACAGATAGGCTTTTTCACCCCTGCTTATCAGTTGACTAGGTCTCATAATGCTATAAAACCTTTAAAAAATCATAGTATCAAAATGAATTAATTTTAATTTAATTTATGTATTGGGTATGTCTGAGATGAAGTTAATTTTTCCCATAGTAGCCCTCATAGTGTTGTGACATCTTCTCAGAATTAAAAGCTAGGAGAAAGGGAAGAGGCAGGGAGAGAGTATTCATTATTTACAGTGACTGTCCTCTGGAGCAACCCCTATGGGTACTAAAGCCCTGCTTCCCGGGAAGTGGCCAGACATTGCCTGCTGATGGGAAGTAGAGGATAAGTATTTTGTTCTTCTTTTGCTTCCACACACGTGACTTTGCTTTGTGTTTCTATTAAACTGCCTTTATCTCAACCCAAAATTATTTTTTTTTTTTTATCTTAATTTCTCCCCTCCACATCCTGCTGAGGATGGGGGTGATAGAGTGGCTTGGTGGGCACCTGGAATTCAGCCAAGGTGTGGTGGTTTGGGTGACCAATTCCCAGCCTGTGCCAGCTAACGATCCCGGAGCCAAGACAGTCCCGAACCGAAACTCCGGAAGAGTGAGCCCGAGAGATACCCGAGAGAATCCCCCCGTCTTCTGGTCAGCCCTGGTTAATATTCTGACATGACGTGAGATGATATGGAATATTTCATTGGCACAACCAGATGCCAGTTTTTGGGTTTTGCTCCTCACTGCGCTTCCCCCCTCCCAGTCCTAATGCAGCTGTGAAGTAGCAAAACAAGGTGGCCTTGAGCTCCAGCAACACAAGTATTGTTATCAAAGTTCTTCTTACGATATGTCTGAACTGAAACACTGAAAGTAAAATACAGCTCTTCTAATTACTAAAAAGAAAATTAACTCTACCCTAGCAAAACCAGGACACAAGGTTAACCCACCACAATTTAAAATGCAGTCTTGAAGGGACTACCATTTTCCATTCAATTTGGTCCTTCTAGACCCTTTATTTCTTCTCCCTGAAATCCAGAGGAGCCCACCTACGGCAGAGACCTGCTATCCTCTTTATGCCACCTGGGAAACTGCAAGCA
>NW_010333542.1:10974-15175 GCF_000700745.2 Antrostomus carolinensis | reverse complement strand
GAATGCCAGACTCTTAAAGCCTCTTGCTCAGGCTAGTCAGCCTCACGCACAGGCAGAAAGGTACCTGCAACCCAGACTCAGGAATACGTCTGGATCACCAGTCCGCTTCTTCACTTCTCCAGCGGAGCTGGAAAGAAGCCAGCTCTCTCATTCATCTCTGAAATGCTGCCTCCAGACTTTTTGCCCTCACTTGCTGTAGCACCATTGGTTGTTTGTCTTCCTTCATCCTTCCCTGCCTCCTACCCCATGATGCTTTTCTGTCATTCCTCTCCCCATCTTCAACCACAGCCCCTCCCAATCCAGACCAATGAAAGCTTTGTTTTCATTATATAAGCCCAGTGTATAATCAAATATATTTTAAAAATAACAAAACTGTGGAACTGACAGGACATGTGTCTACCATCACCCCATATCCAAACACTGAGGTTTGAGCTTGGCTCAGGCATCTCTGAAAATGTCAAATGCAGATTTCCACAAACACGGAGAAATGAATCTGTAGCTGCTGTAAACAGAATAAAGGTGCATTGTTTAAAGTTGCCTAGCAAATACACACAGTAAATCGTAGATGCCTTGAGAAAAAAGTTGCAGCCTTCAGCCTGACAAACACTTACGCACATGTTTAACATTAAGCATGTTAGAGTCCCACCTTCAAACAGGACACTCATAAGCTTAAAGTTAAGTAGTAGCCCAAGTACTTGAAGGACAGAAGTGTCAGTCTTGGAGGCTCTTTTTGTACTGAAAACTAATCCACAGTTAGACCTTAGCTCCCCTGTAATTGAATTCAATTGATTTGCTTAGGTCTACCAGCACAAGTGAAAACAGAACAGAACCTAAGGGATCATCCAGTGTAGGTTACAGGAAAAATACATATGTAAAATTCAGGGTTTCTCACAGACAGTTTAGAAATGGAGGGTCAGCTTCATACGGCAGGCACTCAGCCCTGCTCCAGGACACTTGGCCACACACAAAACAAATGCTGAGTCACCTCTTGTCCTGAGAATCTGATGGAGTTGAACAACAAAACACACACTGGAAGCCCTGCAGGAAGCCTTCAGATGTCTTCACACCACAGCAATGTAGCATCCAGTTTAGACATATGCAGAAGCACAGAAGTTGCATTTCCACCTGCAGAGGAGTCCAGCATATGCTGAGCTCTGGCTTGGTGCAGCTGCATTGCTCATGGCAAGTGAGTTGGCGAGCTTGCAGCTAGCCAGATCATGTCTTCATCAGAGCAGAAGACTGAACTGTAGACATGTCAGGATGAGAAAAGGCAATACAAAAGAAATAAATGGTGGTGATGGTGGTGGTGCGAAAATGAATAGAGAAGTAAGGAAGCAAATGAATGGAGAATAGAAGTTTAAAACATCAGCTTTCTCCGATTTCTTAATTAGCACAATTCTCTTTGGGTTTAGGGTGTCACTGTTGGTTTTTTGGTTCGCTGGTTGGTTTTTAAAATGTTCTTACATCTAATTTTGTTTCCAGAACAATCTTCTATATGGTAATAAAACACTTCTGCATTGTTCATTCCTGCAAATGCTAACTTGATTTTTACAGAAAGATGGGGACAGCAAGAAGCATAAGTCTTATTTCACAATAAGTAAAACTCTCCCACTGGGTCTCTGTTCATGATAATATACTATGGGAAAAAAAGGACTACAAACATATTACTAGCAGTATAATAAATAGCATGTGCAACATGTACAGTATAGTAAAAACACTACAGGGACTACTTACAGAGTCTCTTCCACTCCATAACCATCATCAACTGTCTTCTGTGGTTTGGCACATCAAATATTTGCTATGTACTTTACCATTTTAAAAGCATTGCAAATCCTTGGCTGGACACCAAACAACAGCTGTACGTTACTTTGTCAATTGTTGCCTTGTATATTCAACATCTGACCTTACCTCCCCCTAGAGTTCAATGTGTAGAAACACCAATAAAATACATGATGTTTATTTCCAGTGATTTTATTATTAAATGGGTCTGTCACACTGATGAACCAAGGACTTCTCTTTAAGGGGAAGTCTCAGAGGAAATCTACACCATTAGGAGACAAGGACTTTGGAATTATATTTGACAATCACTTCTGTTAAAGAACTGTTTTGCAAGTTCTATAAGCACATGCAGTTCTGTTATCTGAAGAATAATACAGTACTTTCTGCACTGCTGTGAAAGGGCAGATATACAAGTGATCCCTATGCATCCCTTAAATACATCATTGAGGAAAACCACACTACATACTAGTCAGTAAATGCAACACTAACACATAAATATATCCCAGACAGAGCCATCTGCGCAGGTAAGGGGAGAGAGATCAAACTGTAGGCAGGCAAGATGGGGACACATCCTTGTCAGAGGCTTGGCTGGACCAGAAGATCTTAGAAGCTGAATTCTAGAGCAGTTCCCAATACTAATGGTGGATCAATCCATCTCCTAGTAGGCTGGACAACCTGTAAGGGCTTTCTCACTCCTGCCTGCCCCAGACTTGTCAAAGGGATCAGCACCATTATAAATTAGAGAATACTAAATCTTACCCAAGAATGAGTAGAGGAATAATTAAACAAATAAAAGGAATCCAGATGAATGGAAATACAGAAGCAAAAGAATTATATCCTGCTTGTACATGGACTTAGAAATGAAACTGCTAGCAAGGCTGCAAAGTTGGAGAGTGATTGACAGCTTACTGAGTACAACTTGGACATTAGGAGTAATCTATCACAAGTAGGAACCAGATACTGAGGCTATGTCAAGTGGTCCTGGCTCTGATCAGGAACAGGTGATTAGAAAATGTACTGGAGGATGATGATGGTTCCATCCACGTGTCCCATTTCCTATCAGCACATCTGACATTTTCTTACCAGCTCTAAAAGACTTTCTCTGATGGCCTGGCCTAGATTCAAGCTGGAATCTGCAACAAGACGACTCCTTAATGGTACAAGCAAAGCCCAAACTTTTCAGTCCATACTTCTTTTTAAGTAAACTTTCTGTAAATAATAAGAATGAATTCACAGAAACTTAAGAAGGTGGTACAAAGAAGTGTGTATGAAATGGAAAAAAATAAAAAAAAACCCCAGGTTTTATCCATTAAAAAAAAAAAATCAGGAAATCAAAACACACAGCATACATAAGGATGATACAAGAACTATTATTATTGCTATTATACGACAGTCATAATGTCCTTAAAAACCTTGTCAGTTCTCATGGATTTGAGTTCCTATGGAAACCACTTTTATTAAGTACTGGTTTTAAAAAAAATGTTGTTTATCATATTCCAGTTCCTCCTAGGTCATTGGTTTTTTTTCTGAGATATATTAACATCTAATAATAACAGCTCCCATACTTTAGCACAAACATTTAGGATTTTGTGCCCTCTCGTGAAAGAGGGCACATCTAAGCATTACATTAGCAAAACCTTTATCTCACCATCCTGAAATGGTATCCGTGAAGAATACACACTCCAGGCCATCTAGCTGTCTCTATTTTTACTCAATTACAGACTTTCACAAGAGAGTGCATCCATAGCTAGTGCATTTCTGGAGAATTTAAATTATCCCTATCCTATGTGACATAACCTCTTTCCTGAAGGTTGGCTGAAATGTAAAGTCTCCCCTTTCCTTTCCCTCAGATTGTATTTAGATCTGCAGAGACAATGGTATATTTGTTGAAATAACTCCCTATAGAACTATGGCCAACTCTATTTACAGATGCACCAATGACTGACCCTAACTGTTAGTTTCAGCTACTTAAGGAAAGCAGACACTCTATCACTCTTTTGTTAGCAGATTGATTACAAATGGACTCTTGCCAATGCTAAACTGATCCAGTTTGAGGATGGATGTTAAGTCCATACATTTCTTTCAGGAGACTGTTTTCTTCTGTGCCAGCAGCTAAGCTTTCATCTCCAAAAAATATGTGACTGTCCAGAGTTCAGTGTTGTAAGCATAAGTTACAAAGTCAGAACCAAATATTACCTGACACTGCAATGCATGACTGAAACTGAAAAAAAAAAAAAAAAGAAAATCTCAAATAGCTTTTGAGAAGTAGAACTTGAAAATCACCTCAAACCATGTTAGCACTGAACTTTAAGGATGGTCCATGTCTAATGAACATTGTCTGCTATTTCATCTACAATTATATATCTTAAGCATGTTACAGTGACCTCTACAATCTTTTGTGAAAGACTTCTTGTTTCAGTGC
>NW_010333542.1:0-10946 GCF_000700745.2 Antrostomus carolinensis | reverse complement strand
AGGAAGGTAGTCCTCAACCACTTACTAGGTTGCATACAGTCCTTCTGTAAGCAATTTTCCAGAAAGAATTTTTGCTCCCCAAAAGTCTACAGTCTTAGTTAAGAAGCAGGAAATATAACCAATAACATGAGACTGCAAAAAGTAAGATAAAGAAAACTTTGAAGACCACTAGATTTTGAGGTCCAAGATGACATCTGACTGTATAACACAGGCCACAGTTTCATCCAGGCACTTTTGCACTGAGCCATGTCATTTCTGTTTGAATAAAATATATCTTCCATAAAGGCATTTAGTCTTATTTAGAAATGTCAAGAGAGAGGGAATTCACTTCTCTCCTGGGTAGTTTGTTCCAGTGGTTGACGCCAACGACATTTCCAGATCCTACAGAATGAAGAGATGTTTTCTGCACTTATATAATTCCAACCCTGATCTATGCAGACATACATTCATTAAAGTCAACAGACCCCAGTCATCACTGATTTAAGCCAAAAAGTTTAAGTTCCATTGACTGACTTTACTTTGAATAACAGAGAACATTTTTTTCAAGCCAAGAACCCCCAAGATGTTTATTTGTTTGACAGGGAAGAGGAAGATGTGCACCAATTTCTCACACTACACTAACTCTATTAGATAATAACTGAAGAGTTCTGGGTGTGCAGACAGCATGGTAAATGTGGATCTTCAAAAAAATAACACAAAAATTTATGGCCATACCTCACTGGCAAACAAACTCATGATGGGTTGGGTACAGCTTGGAAAGACATACAAACATTTGTTAAAGAACTGGATGAGTTAGATGTGGAGGTTAGTGTGGAACAGGGAACACAGTGGATGGTTGTTCTCAGTGCGAGATATCCTTTTCCTCTGCTTTGAAAAATCTCTTCCCATCAATCCACTTACCTAGGTGAACTGATTTTGCATTGTCTTTCTTCAGTATTTTCTTACTACCATTATCTTCATTCATTACATTGTAAATATGGATGTCACAGTCTCTTCAGATGTTTGCAATAAAGCTGTTGCAATAAATGGACGTATGGGGTGGGGTCACCATAATCACAGCCAGCAGTAAGCATTAGGCAACAACTCAGAGCTACTGCTACTGCAAGAACCTCCTGCCACAAAAACTGCTACAGCGTCAGTCAACTTCTGCTTGTCTTTCACAGTTGGCCTTCTGAAAACAAATGGAAATGGCACTGCTTCCTTATAGGGAAGCTCAGAGTAACAGCCCTTACCACCAGCCAAAAGCTTCAGTTTTACTGAGAAGGAGAAGAGTTAAAGACCGGGTGGTACTTGCAGGATATAAGAATGGTAGCAGAGGGAAGCAAAGGCTCACAAGCAAGAACAGGTGGAATAAAGAAGAGGATTGCAAGGGAAACTAGTCTAAAAACTTGTGTAACAGGTAATGGCATCTTCATCTAAATTAGATCACCTTGTAAAGTAATCTATTGTAGGCTACAACATTTTTCCCATTAAATTATATACAACAGGGCAATAGCCGTTTGGGGTCTTTCTGAAACACGGTACAACACTGTTAGGTGTAATATGTCTGGATTCATGGAGAAAATTAATAGGGAGACCTATATTGCAAGCACAGGCTCCACCCTGTCTACCATGGAAGTAATATTATTAAGAATTTCTTTTGGCACCTCATAAAAATATTCTGCTGGGAATAGGCTTGGGGAGAGCAACTTTTAACAGCTTAGCTGCCACTCTCTGAGTACTCAGTGAAAATTCACAGAACGTCTTGCACAAGCTAAATTACACTTTGCCATTCTTCTCAAGGGTAAACCTTAAAAAACTTTACATTAGGACTGGCCTTTGTCTACACTTTGGCATTAAGAGGAATAAGAGGAATATCCTGATGTTGAATGTAAAATCAGTACTTGAAACTCTAGAAATTTCCTTGTCATTTTGCCTTTAGACACAAGATGGCAGCAAGAAATTCATTTCAAGCATTTGCTCCCATTAACTCAGCGATACCTGGCAGGAAATGTTAATTGTGTGGGCTTGGTTATTGCGACTATTTGATGGTAGTGTCCAAAAACACTCCTACCCTCACTCCGTTCTCTTGTCACTCATGACCCTGAACTCTGCTCGTAGCTCTAGTCATAATCAAGTACCTCTTGCATTGGGTATGCAGACACAAAAAAAATACATCCATGGCAAAAACAGATGTCTAAGGTGTGCTAAGCTCTTCTAGTGGCCATAAGTTAGTAGGAAACTCATTCATTAAGTCTTACTTTATTATGTAGCCTATATTTAATACACACAGACCACAGTGCCTTATGTGAATTTGAAGGATAAAGCAAGCAAAAGAGGACCCAGAGCATACCCTCAGAGCTGGTACGCTTTTGGAGCAACACTCCTCATGTTGCAAGTAAGTAAGAGCTGCAATGACATCGTTCCACCTAATATTGAAGTAACATGACTAAAGCACAATGAATAAAAAAATCTAAGAAACTGTAATAAAGGTACCCATATCTACATCTATTTTTATCCATCCATCTCCTATATGGATTAAACTTCCTGATAGAGAACACACAGATTTTAATTACACAGCCCTTAAAGAGATGGCTGTCTGTCTACTTCATTGCATATTTCCATTGTCTTTTTCAAAGAATTTTCTTGAGACTGTTAGCAATTGATGTTTTTAAGTGTCTTGTTAAAACAGAAATATTTGGGTCAGTCTGAAAATGCACATTTAATGCTTTAACATCCAAGAACAAATATATTCTGTTTCACAGTAGCCAGACGTTGCACTTGACATTACAAGGACACACAGCTATTATAACATCTTGTTTAGGACATATGCAATATACAAGTATACAGAAAATTTGGCCCTCTATCTTAACCTTGTTACTGCTTTTCCCCTCAGAAATACATATCTATCTTCCAAAAAAAACATTCAAGATTAATGAATATTCTCTTTGTTAAAAACTTTTATATTCTCTGTTCAAGAGGAAAAATTTCCAGCTAGTAATTAATCTGCACTATGGTTCAAGGACAGAATTATTTACTTAGAATATTGGAATGCTGGAGATTGAAAACACATTTTCATCAGGATACTAGAAATAATGAGAGGGGTGGTGAGGTCTGAAGAGCTCAGGTGAAATTCTTAAAATAGCCACCAAAAAAATGTGTTTGTCTATTTTCCCTTGTTAACATCGAAGTTTTCACTGGGCTTTAGTAAGTCTGTCTCACTCTAAAGAAACCTGTAATGACCCCAGAGAGTACCTTTTTTTTTTTCTTTTTTTTTTGTTGGAAGCAGTCCCAATGTTCCCATTAACACTAAGAAAAGGTGCAGCATCTCATTATGTCTTTAAATGGAAATCTATTCTTCTTTTCCTCGGGAATATTATTTGTAGCATAACATTTTAGAGATCCTGTACTTACTCTTTTCTATTTACTAAGTTCTTAAGAGCTTCTCATTTGACCTGCATCTGAATAGCTGAAGACTGAATTGCACTTTTAACTTTTCCAGATAGTAATTCCTATGTTAGGAACATCTTGCTTTATCTGCTATATACAGCATTCACTGTATATAGTGTATACTGTATAAGCAAACACCACAGGAGCAAAAATCCCTCTCAGCAATCTAATTAGAGCAAACAAAATCCCAGGGCCAAGAATTCACACCCCTATTGTCTTCCTGGCAGGACAGGCATATGTTGTCCTGGCCTTAAACCTTCACACCTTCTTCTGGTAAACTACAGGAAAAAGATAAAAGCACAGATGTAATTTTTATTTGTCATCATGGGAGACAAATCCCAGCAGTTCCAGTAATTGCTGCCCATGCCGGGGAGATCAAGATTTTTGATTAACCTCCTTAAGCTGCAAGACCATGCAAGGAGAAGCATGGACCTGCTACAGGGACGCCTCACCCAGGATAACTCTCAGACAGTCTGTTTTCCACTGAGGCAGCACAAAGCAGTGGGACTGAGGGGAAGAACCAGGGCCAAGAGGTTCAGGCAGTATTGCATCTGCTCAGAGAGCCGAAAGCTCTCTCAGACCATTCCACATTTCCAACCAGTTCTGCACTTGGTACAAAGCCTTCCTCCACTCAAGTGAGCAGATTTGATTTGGAACAGGATGAAACTATAAACTGCATAATTTATAAGCTCAGCCGAATAATGTAAATTTGATAGTCTCTCTGCCTTCAAACATATTTTTAAACAAATTCACCTTGAATATGCTCACATATTGTTTATATGCGCTTTCTATGAACAATCAAGCAATCATATGGTCCAAATAATACATATAAGTGAGCTTCCAAACTGATGCGCAAATATTCATAGGAACCCTATTTTAAAACTATATGATGAACAATAGTGCAAGGCACTCAAAAGTTTGTCCAATTTGTTAGCAGAAACTGTTCACACTGTGTACTAGAAATTAACCAATTAGAGTTAAACTCCAGTTTCAAATTTATCTGAGTCAATATTCCCAGGGAAATTATCAATATTAATCAATTTCTGAGTAATTTTCTGATTATAAAAATTGGTTAAAGCTGAATAATGTATAATACAAAGTAACAGCTTTGTTCTTATGAAATACTGAAGTGAGAATCTACATTTATCAAATAAATTATTCATTGCAAAATTACTCATTCTGTTCTGCCAATACATATCACACAAACAGACTCAATTACTAGAATTATGGCTTGAGAAGAAACCTTGTCTGATCTTAGCTTCTAGTTTCAGCAAAATCACTTAGTCAAACATAGACAAACCTCAACATAGAGGCTATCATTAGGATAATGTCAGATATCAAAGGAAATAAATATAGTCTGAAGAAACCACTTAACCTAACAATACATCATCAAATAAAAACTATTAAAGCAGCTTAAAAAACAAGTGATATGACACCATTGAAATAATAGGCTGTTCTGGACGGAAAATGATATTGTAAATTTTTAAAGAAGGAGATATTTATTACAGAGTATAAATATTGTAAGTACAATATTTTTAAAAACTGATTTGAAATGTTGTAAGAAAGTAGGAGTCTGTAATTTGGATTGCAGTCAGGTGTCTGAGTCACCTTAAAAAGTATGACACAAAGAATCTTGAAATATTAACTCTTTGAATTACTTTGTCTTATTCAAGTACATCTAGTGAATCAGATTCACCAGTAGAGATGACCTGTAACAGAGCTGAAATAACACTATTTTGCTGGAAAACAGCAATTTCAACCAACTCAATAGTGAATATGGAAACAAGTATTATTTTTCAAACCATGAGACATCATTAAAGATTTATGATATTTTAAACAGGAGTAAGCCCTTACTTATTTGCTGCCTGATATAACTCACATTGTTCATTTAATTTTGCCTAGAATTTTTTATATTCAAGGGATATAAAGATGGTTCAAAATCAAATACAGACTGAGTTGCGGGCACAAAAGTAAAACACAAAGACATAAGAGGTATTAAATTCTGACAATGCAAGTATTTCCTACCAGGAGACTTGACAATGAGATAACAATTGAAGAAACTATTATGACCATGGAATTATTCACAAATATTTGATGTTTACCTACAATTTCCAGCTCTTAAGAGTCCTGTGGTTACTAAAGATAGGAAATTTCATTTAAAATAAAATCACTAAATGCCTAGTTTTCACAACTGTGAAACAGGTTTCTCAATATGAAGAGGTGTTTTAAAGAATTAGAAACCAGAATGTAAATAAAATGAAATAATAATATATTATTAAGATAAACACCTACATACTTGTATGGAGACTAACTTGATTCATGATTTTTAATGTCTGCCACACAGCTTGCTTTCAATTGACTGAGTAACTTTCATTTCATATCATATCATACCATTAATATAAGACAGCATTTCTTGAAAGCCAGTTTTAAAGAAAAACTAGAATACATACTAGCCAATGGCTTTATTTTCACTGTAGTACAAAGGTTCTTCTCCTTAAATCTTATTTGAGGAAGGCATGATATAGAATAAAATCACCCAACAGAGAGCACTGTCTAATGTCTAAGTGCATTTGCACTGACTTATTAATACAATCACTGTGGAAGTATTTTTCAATGCATCAGAAAAGCTTCATTAAAATTAGGAACTGAAATAAAATACTCTGCATTACAGCATCTGTGCACGACTGCATTTACATTAACAGCCCGGTCCTGTTATTCAAACTCGTGCACTGTAATGCCTTACTCTGCAAAAGTACCACAAAAATTACTAGGGGTATCTACAAAATTGGGAAATAGTCTAGCACTATTGAAGTCAATGGCTGTTTATCCAGAAGCTTAACTGGAACCAGGGAAAGTAAGATTTACAAAAATTATCAGTAGATAGATCTCTCTGTATTAAACATATTAAAATATCACACTTTTCTTGTGGAGCTTTACTAAAATCTGAAACGTTGCTGTTGCTAGGGAAAATACAGTATCAGCTCCAACTTATCTCAGGTGACTAAAATAAATAAATAAATATATAGTAAAATAAACAAATCAATAAACAAATGCTGAAATATTTCAAGCCTGCTCATATCAAGGAAAATCCAGAGGCTCTTCTAATAAATATGTAAACCTAAAAATTTCAATCTATAGTGGCCATTTTAGAAATAAGCAGTTTAAGTGCTAGGCTTGAAGGAACAGAAAGTAAGCAATGACAAACCTCAGATGAAGGAACTGCAATTAAAAAAAAAATTGTAAACCAGCCAAAATTATATAGTCCTAATTGAATGAGCACAGGAAAGATCTTGTGACAGACATGTATGTACTATTAGAAGTAACACACTTCACTTTGTACAAAGTGTTCCCTTGGCTTGTCAGTGTGTAAAGAACAAACACCAACCAGGAGTCTTATTCAGCAGATAAGGAATTGCGTTATAGTTGAATTGGATTAACCGTCAACCGAAGAATTTAATCCAGGAAGTTGAAGATGCTTGGAAACCAGCTGAGTAAAATGAGAAGAACAATTTTTTAATATTTTAGAATAATTATACTCAAGGAAAAACATAATAATAAATAGGGATAAAGATGGGGAAATAAACATTAAAAATTATTGATACTCTTTCAAAAACAATTTGTTCACTAAGAAAACTAGTGGAACATTATCTAGATACTATTGCTATAAAATAAGTATACAACAGTGTGGAAAAAGTAAGACACCTTGAGAAGGTCCCAGCACAGCTGAAGTCATTAATAACTTGGTAGAACAGGAAACAGTCCTAAAACCTGGGCAAAGTGCAGAAGTGGAAGAGACTGCAAGCAATTTGAAAGATAAGATTCAAAGTGTGGTAAATTAGCTGGGGGGGGGGGTAGGAATTAAATCATTTAGATGACATTTTACAAAATGCAAAGTTCTGCATTAGAAGAGAAACTCAAATATACACTATCAAAAAGGAAAGGCTGAAAAAGAAAGGACTGGGCAAGTTGGATCACAGACTGAATATGAGTCAACTGCAGACGAAGATTTCACAACAGAATAATATAATTCTGTGTTTATTAAAAAGAAAGCTCTACATAAAACATGGAAGGAAATTATCCCACTCTACTAATGACTGGTAAAGCCTCAGCTACATCTATTTTTGTCTCTCAGTTTTAAGAAAGATGTGGTAAACTGGAAAGAGTCCTGAGGAGAACAAAGAACAAGGGGAAATTTATAAAATGTGACGTATCAGGAAAAAACAGAAAACTGAAGACAGAACGATAAACATCAGCCAATGTTGACTTTAATAATTTAAAAGTCATCACTTATCCTGTTTCCATCAAAGGATGGCAAGAAGTAATCAGCTTCGTGAGTGACAGAAGACTTGGATTAGATGTCAGGAAAAGCCTTTTTAGCTGTTAGAATACAGCTTACATAGCTTACATAGGGAGACAGGGCCCCTTAAGGTGGGTGCAAGAAGGCTGGTAGGGGAAGTAACCACAGCATTACCATGTTACAAAGCAAAAATCTTCAGCCGAAAACTAAATAAGTAAAATGAATGTAATGGGGAGAGTAGGAGGGCGATGCTGGCTTTCCAGCAAATAGCCTCTTTCACTCACGGTCTCAGCCTGCCATGTCAAATACTCATGGCCAATTCCTTTCCTGGTTAAAGTCAGTACAGCTGCAATGGCTTAAAGTTTTTCTTGGTCTGTATCATCAGGTGGCATCAGACCTTGTCCTTTGTCTATCAAATAAAAAGTGGGATAACAAAGAGACAGCTGTGGACAAATTTGAACAATAGCCTTGCATCAGTGGCCGATTCCCTTCCATCTTAACAGAGAAAGTTTCACAAGAAGCTGTGCTTCTACATCAGGGAGGTACCCTACTAGATTTTTAACTATCATTTACTCTCTGCTAAAATTATGGTTACATCTGGCAATCTTCCTCCTGTCCTTCCATTACACAGATCATCCAGGTTTATGGTCGGCCCATAGCAATCAAATATATGGGACAGGAAAATAACAACAGCAAAAGACATGTCAAAACTCACCACATGAGGCATAAGGATATTAAATCTGTAACCCACCCTGAAGCTGCAGGAGAAATATTTATTTGCCTCCATCTTGGTATTCTGGCCAAGCAGATGTTTGGATTTGCAAATAGTCTAGTTAAAATGAGCTGTTTTTCTTAGTAGGTGATTTTAAAGTTTCCTATTGTGATGAAATTGTTGTTTTGCAGATAAAAATCAAATATATTTTGAAAAGACTGTCTACATGCATGGGGGCAGAATAATATTTTGACAGAGGAAATGCCAATGTTTCTCTGCTTCATTCTCAGCCAAAATCACTCACCCAGGTATGGGAGGTGGTGGGGGAAGGTCAGGCCTTTGGATTTACGTACATTTTGGCTAGTTTTCTTCCTGGCTTGAGAAGGTTATTTGGGAACTATTGGCTTCAATGAATGCAGATATTATCTATTATTCTCTTCGGGTAAGCAGTTTGCTTAGTGCTCTTGTAAAAGTGGAAAACTTTTTTTTTTTTTTTTTTTTTTAAGAGATAATGCTTGACAATCTGACCAGTGCCCATCTCTTTTAATCTCCTGCTCTGGGCTACAGTCACTGCTGAAGTGTTATAATGAGCACAATGAAGTGCAGGATGCTCTTTGGGTGACAGCAGCTGACCACTCCACTCCAAGATCTCCTCAGAAGTAAAGGCATTACCCAGTCTATGCACAGCAATTAGTATCATCGTGAGGGGACTCACCATCTACACAAGAGCTATTGACAAGACTGATTTCATGTTGCTGCTCCACTCATAGACTGTTGACTGTCTTTAGCTTGGAGAAGAGGAGACTGAGGGGAGACCTCATTAATGTTTATAAATATGTTAAGGGTGAATGTCACGAGGATGGAGCCAGGCTCTTCTCAGTGATGCCCAATGATAGAACAAGGGGAAATGGGTGTGAGCTGGAACAGCGGAGGTTCTGCTTAAACCTCAGAAGAAACCTCTTTACAGTGAGGGTGCCAGAGCACTGGAACAGGCTGCCCAGGGAGGTTGTGTATTCTCCTTCTCTGGAGACATTCAAAACCCACCTGGACACCTTTCTATGTGATCTCATTTAGGTTCCTGCTCCGGCAGGGGGATTGGACTAGATGATCTTTCGAGGTCCCTTCCAATCCCTGACATTCTGTGGTTCTGTGTGATTCTGTGAGTATGGTATTCATCAGCTACTCCTCAGCCTCAAACCTGAGATGCTCCAGGGTGGCACCTGACTAGTTTTCCTTCTGAAACATGACAGGATCTGAGTGCTTAAACTGCTGGACTATAAATGCCTTACTTAAAAACTCTGCTGCCTGGCATGCAGTCCCACCCTGCCCCGAAACAAAACCTCTGTCTGTCCCCATTTGACCTAGTACAGCAGAGAGGATGAGAGGGGTTTTGTCAGACGCCTCACCAGATGCTGCCAGATGTCAGGGGCCTTGCCAGAGTTTACCCTGCAGCTGTTGGACTGTCACAACTCTTTCTCCAACCTGTTCTGACGTGGTGCAGTTACATCCCACCCCTCTCTCGGAGCAGCTTTCCCAGTTCCAGCCACAGCAGAAGCTTTGAGTAACAGACAGTAAAACTTTGGGCATCAAAGTGCAACACAAGCACAACAGCAACAGACAAAACAGACTGACAATTTCCTAAAGTATTCCACCTAGGAGCAGGAAATTACTATAAAAAAGCACTGAAGTGCTGCATCAGCAAAAGGTTCAGAGATAAAATAAACACTGTAAACATAATACAGCCTTTCATACTACAAGAAAGACTGAGGGAGGAGGAACAGTACAGCCTTTGCTGTTTTGACTGGCATCACTGCTTGTCTCGCTCTGACAGGTTGCCAGGTTAAGGTTTTGTTTTGAATCAGTCATTTCCCTTTGAACAGTGGCAACTGTTACCATTGTTACCCTGTTACACTGAATATAAAACAAAATTTCCACCAGCAGCTTTCCTACCATATGTTTATTCTAAAAGGCAGCAGGCATCTAGGATTTGGTAGCAATCATAGTGAGGAAACATTTTCAGGACCCGTCTCAACAAAATAATTACCTCTATCACAGTAATATACAAAAGAAGACACTGAATTCACAACTGTTCTCCATGAGGTCTAACCTCAGAAATCTAATAATATCAGGATTTTTTTCTCTCTTTAACTGTAAGATTAATATTTGAGAAATCATCCTTCTAAAGTGTAAAGTGTACACTTGAAGTATTAGTCCTGAAATGCCACTGAACATGCTTTAACTGCAAAATCATTTAACAGATTTTCTTAAAACACTTTCTGCATTGTCTCCATAATAAATCTAGTGACATCCTGTTAAAGCAGTTTCACACAGAAAAGTGATATGAGGGGTTTAAAACAGGGTTTCATATTAGCACAGCTTTAATTATGAACACATTTTTAAATGTGCCAAAACTATTATAATTTCATAATGATTTATGGAAAACATTTTAAAGTGAGGTGATATGACTCTTATTTACTTACAATGTAGTTTTTCATAGAATCATAGAAT
>NW_010333541.1:4164-43829 GCF_000700745.2 Antrostomus carolinensis | reverse complement strand
TTCTACAGGGTTTCAGACCAAAAGCTCCTCTGCTCCCTCGCGGCGCGCAAGCGATGGGGGTGGCGGGGAAGGAGGCTTAGCGAGTGCTTGCCTCTCTGCCCCGCTTCACTTACACTGTACAAAGCCATAAGCGTATTTGCGCCTTTCTTCCACCAAACGTAGGTACGAAGAAGGGACTTTTTTTCTGAAGCGTTCACGAAACACACTTTTCTAATACTTTTTTCCAAAACTGCTGGAAGTACTTAAATCCCTTAAAATACCAGCTCCAAAGGGGGAGCTTATTTTTCATACGGATTGCAAAGCGTGTTGAAAATTATTTTCCCCTTAGATTTAAGATTTCAGAGATGGCTTCCTTCTCCCCTTCAGCCCTCGCCCATCCCCCCGCAATTGTTAATATAGATAGCACCACATTTCGGGGGGAGGGGAAAGAGACGGGGCAAGAACGGCTAGATTTCACTATAATATCTATCGACCTCCCACCCTTTTAAAACCATGCTTGTAAGTAAGGGAGCTGCATTTCACTTTGACTATTGTTTAAGGGTCGCTGCTTTCCTTTGTAATTTACACATGCCCGTGAGCACTCACGCTTTTCCTGTGCCACCCAGCCTCCTCCCGTTTTAAAAAATGCCAGATAGCATTGCCTCTGGCCTTGGATGCAAACTTCAGGCTGTTTTACCCCTGCACGGGCCTGCTGTCACTCATGGACCCTTTGCCACTGGCATCCCTAGCAGGGACCACAAGTGTTCTGAGTATATTGCCGCATCTAGGGTAGGAAGTGGAGGTATTGGTGTGTCTGAAAGTAATCTATGTTGGTGAAATGGTGATGAAGTAAACCATCTGGTCAGTTTCCTCACCCCAGTTATATGCAGTGTAAAGCTCTCATTTTGAGAGCATCTCGCATAGATTTAAGCTGTGTCTGATCAAATCTTAGTTCCTTTAGTTGTCTGTGTTTTAGACACTGGAGGGTGAGTTAGATAAAAGCTTCAAATTCATAATGCAGAAGGAAGGTATGATTGGTTCTTTATAAGAAAAAGAATCTGTGATGCAGTTTATGCTGTATTGTAATACTGTCCTTGTTTCTTGCAGGATACAAACAGAATAATGAAATCAAACCTTAGCCACTCTGTCAAAATGAAATGTGATATTGATTGTACGCCTCTTCATGCTGGGTTTGCACCATTGAAGTCTGCTGTAGAAAAAACAAGACTGGTAGAATCCTGCCCTGTGAATTATGAAGAAGGCTTTTGTAAAAGCTGTGCTCAAGAGCATCAGAAAATACTCCTTAGTGACTCATACCATGCAGCCACCAGAAATCTAGATCTTGAAGATGAAGGAAGACCAGTACATAACAAAGAAAACAAAGAAGTAACCCAGAGACTTGATGAAGGTATCTATGAAATGGAGGCACTAGAAAACGGTAAATTTAATGAGGACAGTGGTTATTCCTCTATGTTAAGTAATCAATATGCTGATGCAATAGAACATGAGGATAGCATACCTTTGGCTGGGAATCTCTGTGGCACGCCAAAGCATTGTCTCATGAAGAACCAAAATGAAGCACAGTTTTCAAAGAAGACTTTGTTGCCAGTAATTCATTATGAAGAAATGATCTGCTCAACTTTGAAAAAAAATGGTAAAAGAAATCTCAGGTCTTGGGCTGCAGTAGACAGAATTGTTTTTAGGGGAAAAGTTGAATTTTGTAACCTAATTGGAAGGAAAATGGGATTAGATAGAATAGACATTCTTGCCGAACTCTTCCAAAAGAACCTGAAGCATGTATTAGCAAACATCTTAAGGCATCTCAGCGAGATGGATTTAATAAAGTAAGTATATATTGATCTAATTTTATTTAATTGGGAAAGTAACCTAATCAGATGGCTTAAGAATTTTTTAGATATGGGGCCTGTGACATTGACAAATACAATGGTTGGTATTATGTATTAATATATTAGAACATGAACTGTTGATGTAAGACATGATATACATGGACAATGTGTCTTTTCCCTAAAAGGCAAATTAAAGACCACAAATGTGAACATATCCTGTCTTCTACATGAATGAAAAAGATTACATAATTATTCCTAGTATAAAATAAAAAGTTTTTCCCTTTCCTAGGCAGTAACTGATGTGTTTGCATTGTCTTTACAGTTTTGCCAAAGTCAGCACAACGTGGCAGAAGATTCTACAAGAAGATAAATTGATTTTACAAATGTATAGTAAAGCTGTGAAAAACCTTCCTGTAAGTTTCCACACTTGTTGGATCTTTCTAGCCTAAACCAGTGTCTTTGTGCTATTTCAAGACTCTTCCCAGCCTTAAGGGATTACGGAAGAGTTTCTTAGATTGAAAACATTGTCACTGGAGTGTTTCATTTTGGCCTATTAGGATGCCCTGTCTCAAGTGTTACTAGTCACTTTACTGGTAGTGTATAGACTGTCTTCGGAGTCCAAGAAAGGTTGACTGAGAAGGTTACCAAAGGAGAGATGCAGATGTTCTTAAGAGCTTCCACATGTTCTGTGTGACAGAGGAAGGCAGGAAGGAGAAAGTCAGTTCCAGCCCTGCCCTGGAGATCCTCAGCAGAGGCTTGCTTACTTCAGCTTCCCCACTGATCCAGAAGGGAGAGAGCCTGAGAGAAACCACACAGCTGACTGTGTGACTCGGGTTCTCTGCTTAGACTTTCTAGCAACAGTCTCTGAAGTGCAACATGTTGAATACAGAAAACTGAGAAGCTTTTTGCACTATGAGCTATTCCTCATGCCCATTTGTCCTATGAAATAAAATACAAGATCCATCCATACTAGCATTGCACTTTACCAAGGCAGGACTCTTTTAAAACACTAGGGGTGTTTTTCTTCCTTAAGAGACAATGAAACAAGGCTTAGGATCTGCCACAGACTATGGTAGTCAACTAGTTTGAATTTTGTATATAATTTTATACTAGCCTGTTAGGATGAAACAGTTGGACACTATTGAACATTCATCCCATAAAGTTTGATTACCTCCCTGCCATTGTGTGGTTTTTTTTAACCTGAACTGCAAATTTAGGAAATTGGTGGGAGGAGTTTACTTCTCAGAAAACTTCAAGCATCCCTGTTCACCATAAAAAAATTAGGAATATTGCTTTGCACTTTGAAACATTTCGGTGACCAGGTTATATATTCTGCCTGAATAATTATGATGTGTTAAACTGAAAGTTAAGTTGCATTACATAATAGAACATGGTTGGTTTTGATGATCTGAACTAGGGATCTATGCTACGCATTTATAACATTAGTAACTGAGAAAGCTAAGGTAAAATTAACATGCTACGTGGTATGAAGCTTTATTATTGGAAACCTTCTAGCCAGGAGGATGGATCAAAAATAAATTGTTGACTTCTGTAAAATAATAAGTCAGTATCAGGTAAGTCTCTTCTCAAATTTTATTCTTGTTTTTCTTTTTGTTAGAATGGCACTAAGGCATCAGAACATGCTGCAACAAGGGAGTATGTTCTCTACCGAGCGGCTTTAGCTTCCATTCAGAAAGCAACTCCACCAAACAACTCAAGTAAAAAAGGCACCAGATCCAAAGTGCCGAAGAATCACAGCAGGCTCATGGAGTTTTCTGAGGTAACTGTTGATTTTCATTCATCCTTAATTTCTCACATGTTTTCTGGCACACAATCGGCTTATAAAGAATATTTCTAAGAGTAATATCTCCAATTTGAAGTGGCTAGAACTCTTACTAGTATGGCTGCCAGATTTTGCTTATTGAGCCTATTCTAAGGCAATGTCAGAAACTAAGTGGAGAATATTGATACATCAACATGTTCTACTTCCCTACTGTCGTCGTCCCCCCTGCCGCCCCAGGGTGTCTAGGCACCCTCAAATGGCTTTTTTGTCTTTTTTTGGCTTAAATTTTGGCTTAAATTTTGGCTTGGATCAGACATGAAAATGTTTAGTAATGTCCTTTGAGTTTCCATGGGCTTATAATGAATGACATGCTTTCCACATAAGGAATCCCACAAAAACTATCAATTTTGCTTCAATGCTGACGGACAATTTTCATATAAGTGCAGGTCTATGTTGCAAGGGTCTTATAAAACTTTTTAAAATGCTTATTGAAAGTTATTGTTTGTTAATAAGCAACAGATTTTCCTAACTAGAAAAAGTTTTTACACTCAAGCTCAGAAGTCTTATTCTGCAAACTGGTGCAATAAAAGAAAATATAATTGCACTGGGAAGTATGATCAAGCTGCTCTGATACTACTATATAAGCACTTTGTAGCATTATGAATCTGAAAGTTCAGCTGTACACCGAAGTACAAGTCTAAAATGTTTCCTTGATAAACATATGTGTCTGTACACACAGATTTAGATTACAAAGACATTTTGCTTTTTAACAGTTGAATGATATAGAGTGTTATACAGGTCTATAATTAATGCTGAATGATTCTGAAAGCTGGATCTGGTTTTGTGTCAAAAATTAATTCACTGGAGAGAAGTAGGAATTGCTTCCATTTGGTGTCTCAAGCTGAGTGCTCCACAGCTGAGATTTCTGGACACATTGCTTACTTTTCAAAAATGTTCGATTTAAGTGGAATTCTGATTTATTTTCTTAAAGTTAACTAAATTGCCATCCTTGGATGATGTTTGGAGGATTCAGGAGGGCTATTTTTCTTACTGCTTTGCATTTAGTCTGTCTGCCCTTTAAATTTAAAATTTAAACTCTTAAATTGCTGCTTCTATTCCAGTCCAAAGTACTGGCAGTTATAGGCTGATTATTTCTGTTCAATCTCCATCAGAATTTGATACAACCAGAATTAGGCTAAATTTGTAATTTATCTCTCTAGAATAGAAGTTATGTTTTGTGGCACTTAGATAACATCAGGGAATGTTTGGGGTGTGTATTTACCCTCCGGTCATCTTTATATGCTTTTTCCAACAGGCTGCCAAGACCTTGAAAAACACTGAAAGCCTTAAAGTCTGCCATCGCTGTGGCTCACCTGCAAAGTACGACTCCTATCTGCAAAGAGCAATGTGCAACCGTGAAAGCTGCGGCTTTGACTTTTGCACAAAGTGCATGTGCAGCTACCACAGCTGCAGTGACTGTATGAGTGGCAAACCAGTGAAGCCCAACTCGAAGCTGGGGCCGCTTCCTGGGACTAAGAAAAGCAAACAGAATCTACGGCGATTGTGATCCATCCATCCCGATACAAATTGTCAGATGTCCCATAAAAATTTTTTTAGGATATGAAGTTAGCAACAAAGAAAATGAAACAAAACAAAAAAAATGCTCTCTGCTATTCTGTATTTAAAAAAAAGGTTAATTTTATTATTCCTCTGTACTATTTGGTTGTGTTCAAATTCCTAGGAATCATCAGAAATACCCATTTTAAAAAGTCTTACTAATCTATAAATTTAAAAGAAAATTCTGGATATGGATTCTAGTAACATTTTAAATACTGTCCTGACAATTTGTCTGTTGCGTTTCAGTCTTCAAAACACCCCACAATAATATTGAACGAAACAAAAAAGTTTTGGCAAGTAGCTTTCCAATGTGTAACCCTAGCAATTCTTGAATGCCAGAAGGGAAAAATGTGTAAACTGTGCTTTATTTAAATGTTTGCTCTTGTTCAAAAGTTTTTTTAAAAGCATTTATGGTGAGAATGTCAAGTGAGGTGAGTGAAGTCCCTTTTAACATAAAATTATGGGGGAGCCTAGATTTTATTGTTTTGAGGGTTTTTTTCAAGGCTTTGCCTTGATTTTAAAATGTGAAAGTTCCTAATACCATTTTCTCTGATTATTTACCTTATGGTAATCTTAAATTCTTGCTCTTCCTTCATTTCTTCATTCAGAAACTTAATGTTTTCCTTGAACTGAGGTGATACCCTTTCCAACTTAAAAAAAAAGTACTGTATCTTGGCTATACTGCTAAAAAAATACTTTGTTTGCCATTTTTTTCCAAATCATAAGATAAATTTTTAATATTTGTACATATTTGTAAATACTACTTTAAATATTATTCATGTTTGTCTTGTAAATGTGAAAATAAATTACTATTCTCAACAACTTGGCAAATCTGGACTTCCTATTTATCATAAAAGATTACTTTTCATGCTCATTTCTTATGTTTTCTAGTATGTGCTTCTTAAAAATGCTGATTTAACAAAGTGCAAATCTCCTGACGTTGTGTAAAACATACTGAATCCATTCTCATGCTGTGTTCCTGCAGCTCACCTAAAGGCTCTTAGCAGTAATTGCTGATAGCTTCTGAACCATGGCAGTCAATGGAAGGTTTTCTGTTGTCTGAATTTATGCTGCTGTTGCAGAACTAGCTTAATGTCCATAAAGTTTTTGTAATTCTGCAGCAAAGAAAGGCAAGCTTTCAAGAAAAGAACTGATCATTTTCTGGAAATGTCTGGGGTTTGGGTGGGTTTTTTTCCTGTTACTAAGTAGATAACAGACTGGGAAGGCAGCATTGTAAGTCCTTCTCCTTGATCTGGGACAGTAGTTAGATACTGCATGGCCACTTTTCCTGTACTTGTTAATTTTCTGTATGTAATTAGACTATACCATCTTTACCAACCAGCCCTGCAGGCCAGAAGGAGTGGTGGTTGTATAGGAAGTAGCAGCCCTCAACTATACAACATTGGTGACTAGTATTTGTGAGATGTGGAAAAGGCAATGGTCAGGCGCTTGACATCCATGTGACCACAGTGAGTCTTAGTAGGCTGAGCACAGATAGATAAGAAATTATAAACAAAATTTTGTTAAGAAATTTTCATCTGTGTCTACTGAAATCCCCATGTCCTGAAGAGCACAAATATCTTAATGTGGTCTGGACAGAACTGCCCTTTTCTACTTTGATTTTGATAAATACAGCACAGGCATCCACACTCAGACTGGTGTTGCAGAGTATGATACATAAAATCATAGAATGGTTTGGGTTGGAAAGGACCTTTAAAGGTCATCTAGTCCAACCCCCCTTGAATTAAAATTTGTGTGTCTGTTTTGATCTGAATGTGGATGTTATAAACTTTACAGGCTTATGTTTTCAGATTTTGAGCTTGCTAAGGGTAACTATCCACCCTCAAATAGGCCTAAGGATTTGTACAGAGAGAGAGTGAACAACAGCCTTTTTTGTTTGTTTCCTGTTGAAATTTATCTTAAGCAGAATTTTGAGGAAAATTTCTTGTTACCTACAGATAAGAGGGAAGAATTTGACTATGTGGCTTCAGTGGTCACAACTGGAGAGGAACAATATGAAGAAACACATTTTTCACTAACTTCTGCATAATAAATGGCAACTATCTTCTACTCAAAATCTTGCTGGAAAGGTGAGATTACTTGATTTCTAACAAAACTTTGGCCAAGCTGTAATGGGTCTGCTGCAAACCATTATGGCTGTTTCTTTCCTCTTGCCCAACCATTTTTGTCTTATCCTGATCCTCAGACCCTTGCCTACCAGCTTTAATGTTAATAACCAGAACAGACCTTCAAAATGGCAGCCTTCAAGAGACAGATGAAGGAGCTCCTTAAGGACCTTGACCTGTTACCAATGCTTGCAATTTTCTTATGCAAAATTTCCAAAGAGAACGATGGGATCTGGGGTGACCACACAGCTGTTTCTTCCTTTATGGTAATCTTGTCCAACAGTTGAAACGTTGTCCAATAATGCTGAGCACTGGACCTGTATAAGAACTATACATCTTACTGAAAGCCATGTGATTGTTGGTCTCCTCACAAATAGCTTAAGTGAATGGTATACAGCAGAAAAAAACAGAGTGGACAATCAGTCCCCACCCAGGCATGCTGGCATCTCCTGCTGAGCGAGAAAGCAGCTTCTTATAGAGAATGAGAGCACTGGATGTTAGTGCTAGCAGGTGCCCCAACCAGTGCTGAGGAGAGTGATTCATGTGCCAAAGGTGGGAAGAAAGTGGTAGGTGCAGATTGTCGCTAATGTCTGTGCTGAGCATATCTTGAACCTGCCTTTCATATGTAATCAATGTGAGAGTCATACCTAGCCCAAGAGCTAGCACTGGCCATATGGAGATGAGTAGTCCCCAACTACCACAGCTGTGTTGTCAAAACCACTTTCAGACCTAACAATTGGCAGCACCAGGGACTTTGCGGGAATGTGATAAGCTTCTTACTCAAGTGACTTGCGCCTTTCAGATCTACAGAGGGTGATAGATGCCTGCAGGCTGACAGAGTCCTCTGCCTGACTGGTGCAAGAGGGTGTGGATTTCTCCCAGTTACTTGCTTATCTCTAGGCATGGCTCTGCATGGTGAGGAAGGGTGGGATGTTCTCTGTAAATTACTGTGGCTAGCAGCTGTTCCCCGTGGCCTGAACAGTTTATGGAGCCAGAATATTCCTTAACTTCGTCCTGACCTTAGCTGGGAGGCAGGCAGAGGCAGGGGTTTAGGATTTCCTGAAATCAATATTGAATATCCATATTTTGCAGCTTTTCGCTTGCACTTACAATGACATCCTGTGAAATCCCAGGAGCTGCTCAACATGTTTACAGAGCAGTAAAGGCAGTCTCAGCTGTCCTACTACAGCCACCAGAGAAGCTGGAGAGAAGTGTCAGATAATTATTATTCTGATGATATAATCAGTTGTAAAAACAAGGACAAGTTTGCACACACTTAGTGTAATTTATCCCCCAGCAGCAGACTTTGTACTTTGAAGACTGTGGGACATGGAAGAACCAAAACAGGAAAAAAACCTCTTCAACTCTGTAACTTTTGGTGCATTAGCACAGCACACAGCTGAGCTGTTCACCTCAGAGGCTGATTCCTAATATGTGGCAAAACTGCAGCATGTGTCAGATATGCTGTCACTAGCCAAAGGCTCCACCTCAAAGAAACTACATTTTAGCAAACTGAATGTTTTGTTTGACCAAAAACTTTTAAACTCAAAGTTCTGGCAGCGATCAGTCTCAAAAAAGCTCAGAATATTTAGTGGTAAAAATAAAACGTCCACCCTGGGTCACAGAGTTTTAAAAAAGCAATCTACATTAAGATTGTGGTAAGAATTTCCTCCCTACCTCCCAAAACAGCTACTGCTAAAGACAAGGGCTGATAACCCTTTTTGAGGAAATTATGCTGTGGTATAGAGATTTTAAAATATGTTCTGGAAAAGGAAAACCACAAGATGGTGCTCTTGAAACACTACATGAAGCCAGATTCATTGAGTTCCGTCTTGCTGTGTTCATGGAAGGTGTATTTCCTCCACCTCTGGTGACTGTAGGCTTTATATCTAGTTCAGTTACGGGTAATCACGTTGAATCTGTGCTTAAATGAATAAAGCCTAAACTTTTAATTCCTTTACTAATTTTGTCATTTGCTTCAAATGTATTTGTGTAGGATATGTACATATTTGCTAAACTGAAAAATATACAGGTGCCTTCCATAAAAGTTTTATCCTGCTGCTAAATGCACGTCCTCTTCAAGGAGTGATTGGTTGCCCTAAAAACATAACATTTATTTCGCCTGCCTTGTGCCCCTGTAGTGGCAAGTGGAGAGCAAAGCCACCACTCCAAAGCAGTGGCTGCAAGCTATCCCATCATGCCCTCAGTGCGGGTCTGGAGCAAGCAGTGAACCTTTGCCTGGGATCAGACCTCATGTTCCTGATCGACTGAGGTTCAGTCAGCACCTCAGCTGCACAACTGTGATTCTGTGTTCCTGTGTGACCTGCCCATGTCTCCTGGCAGAAGCTGACGGTGCTGACTTGCAAGATGTCTAAAAGGTATAGCATGAATATGTCAGGCAACTTCTCATACAATGCCTCTGCTGTGGTTAGGAGGAGCTGCTGTCTTGAGCTGAAATGGCATTACCTGAATGCAAGGATGGACCAGGCAATTACTGTGATAGATACTTGTTTTTGAAATACACTTGCCATGATAGAAAAGATTCCCTCTCTAATACAGTTAACCTTTGGAGTAGAGGATGAAGAGTTACAGAGATGGACAACTGCTGGAATGTGAATCTTTACTTGAGGATGAACAAGTTGTTGTATTAGGTCACTAAATTTTAATTACTTTGTCAGAGTGCTTTCTCCTCTGAAGAAGTTCAGGGGAACATAAGAAGAGAGGGAGAAACATAGTGCTGATATTCCTAGTGCAAAATAAAAGCAGTAAGGGTCTACCTGGGCCTGCTGGCATATGCAGAAATAGTTGCAAGGTTCAAATGAAGGAATAGGCATTCTTGTAATGGCCACTGAGATGTAGCTGAGGCTTTGTTCCTCAAGGTTTAGTATTGCTCTGCTCTTTGCATTCAGAACTGCTTTCACATTACCGCACTACAGCACTCACTCAAGGGCTTGGGAGGTATTTTGAGAAATACAAAAAATGCAGTTCCCTGCGTTGCTGACTGCTTTGTAGGTTTTGGGTTGGTGCCGGGAGAATTCGATGAGCCCTTCACAGCCCTGAGCAAGGTTCAGTGTCAGGGGCAGCCCATGGACCCAGGGACAGCCCTGGGGATGTCCCCTGACTGAGCATGGGCATGGCTGAGGAGAGGGAGGTGCCCTATTTGCCACCTCCTCAGTACTGGGCTAGCTGCTGCCCTTGGCTATGCAGCTGTGCCTGGCAAGGGGGAGCAGGAAGGCTGGTGCTGGAGCAGGGGATGCACTGGGGCACAGTGGGGAACAGAGGAAGGTTTGGGGAAGCCAGCTGGGGTGGCTGTAATGGGCTGAAAGGGTGGGGAGCCTTTCAGCAGCTGACAGCATGTTGCGTGTATGCGTTTTCTGAAGAGCGAAGGCCTCTGGACATTTGATCCTACCTTACAGCCAAACCAGGACAGTCATGGTGAATGATGGTGTTGCCTTAAATGGCTGTGGTGATTTCACCCTTTTAGCTTGCAGAAAAACACAGCTTGCTCTCTCACTCCCACCCCCTTCCACCTGCCTCCCCCAGGGAATAGGGGAGAGAATTGGAAGGAAAAGGGCAAGGAGACTCGCAGGTTGAGATAAATACTATTTACTAATTAAAATAAAATGAGAATAACAGTAATTACAGAATATACAATTGAGTGATGCACGGTGCAATTGCCCCCCCCCCACCGACCGATGCCCAGCCTGTCTCAGCCAGCAATCCCAGAGCAGAGAGAGTCCCGAAACCCAAACCCTGGAAGAGTAAGCCCAAGCAATCCCTGAGAGAATACCCCTGATTTCCAGTCAACCCTGGAAATACAGTAAATATTATATACTAACATACTAAACATGACGTGATATGATATGGAATATTTCGTTGGCACATCCAGATGCCAGTTTTGGGCTTTGCTATTCACTGTGCTTCCCCCTCCCAGTCCTAATGCAGCTGTGAAGCAGCCAAATGAGCTCCAGCAGCAACTAATAACATTAGTACTTTTATCTGTGTTCTCCTCATAACAAATCCTACACTGAACCTAAAACACAGCTATTCTGACTACTAAGAAGAAAATGAACTCTATCCTAGCAAAACCAGGACAATGGTCTAGTTACTCTGGCTTCCTCAGCCCGTGTTGGACCCGCACCGGGAGCACCGTGAAGGTCGGTGTTGGCTCAAACCAGCAGTATGTGCCGTGGGCGCGTGAAGTTGAGGCGGCCCTAGCGGCTGAGCAGCAGGAGCGGGCTCGGAAGACACTCCTGGAGGAGGAGTTTCAGGAGGAGGTATTGCTCTGCCAGGGCTAACGCGTGGGGGTTACAGCCCCCCGTGGGGAGGCAGGGCGGGTACCCCCATGGCAGCCTGTCGCTGGCCGCCCCCTCCGGCAGCTCGCGCTGTCCGCCTGCCTCCCCGGACCGCCCAGCAGAGGGCGCAGTGCCCCTTCGCAAACGCGCTGAGGGCTCGTGCCCGAGGCGCAGAGCACGCGCGGTGACGTAAGAGCCGAGGGCCAGGCGTCATGGCGAGTGTGACGTTGTGAGGGCATGCCTGGGTTCGGTTAGTCGCATCGTACCACGGCTTTTCGTTTGTCACCTGTGCGTCTAATGTTCGGGGTGGTCCCTGGATGCCGAATGAGCAGGGAAGCCACCAACTGCAGTGTGGTCACAAACGTACCCTAAACCCCAGCTGCTTGTAAAAATAGTGTGGTTTTAAATTAAAAAGCTCTATGTTGCCTCAAAAATACTCGCCCCAGGCAGCACAATAATACATTTACTCTCTGCAACACATTTACCTATGTACCCCTAAATAAAAAAAAAAAATCTGTGTGCCAGTATGAAATCCAGAAAGTTTGTGAATTGCTCCATGTTCCTGTTGTTCCTTATGGCACATTGTGGTTGTGTCAGGATGTTAAACTGTAGTAGGAAAAGCCCACTGAAACAGGGTAAAAAAAACCCCCAAAACATGTAAAGTGTTATATTAAAGGTAAGTAAATCAGTAAGAATACCTCAGGATTTCCAGTCTCCCTGCATACATTTTAGAAAGAGTTTTGGAAAAGCAAACAGTTCATGTGTGTTTTGGTCTCCGCACCTCTGTTAAATACCAAGTATAGTCTCTGCATTTTTACACAATATAAAAATGTAAAATATATGAACCAAGATGTCTTCCTGTCCTACACTACTACCACAGTCCCACCACTCTGCTAGGAATTAACTGTGAAATAGATAAGGAGTATGCTTTTTAATATTTCTGTTTATACTTTGTGTGTTAATACTAACAGTGCTTATTCTTTTCTCAGTACTCATAATATTCTTCAGTGTTTTCAGCACTCTTGTAAATAGATTATACCCTGAGGGGTGACTTTCTTAAGATGAAGACAACTCTTTTACTGTGTTTTCCACATCACAACAGAAGGGTCTTTTCCTTTGGAGTTTCATCAAGAGCAAGGTTTTCATTGTTCACACAGAGCAGCCTTATCCTCACTATAGCAAGGTTTTCACAAAGTTTCTGGAGTAGACACTAATTCAGTATGTTATTTTATGTTTACGTGCCAGTCTTGAATTTGATTAAAATATTTTCATTGTTCCTATCCATACATATTGACACTGAAGAAAATTAAATGTCTGTATTTATTCTTTTCCATACCAATCTCTTAAATTCTAGTGACCAAAATAAAAAATACTGGTTGTGCGTGTTTTAATGAGTTATAGCATATGCACTCCTCCCTCTGGATATACTCAAAGAAAAAGAAACTATCACAATGTACTAAGTAATAATCATATTATTGAAAAACACTGTAGGGCAGATAATGGTAACTCTTGCACTTAGAACAACTTGATTTCTGTGAGATGTAGTTCTTTGACTACAGACTCATTTTTTTGCCAATGCATGGCATGAGAAAAATAGTATTCAAGGCCTCCATGATCTTTTCTTGAAGGTGATACCTGTATCTTCATGACACCTTTTCCTCCTGAGCATTCGCACTAAGCAAAACAAAACCATGACTGATACAACATTTTTCAGAAATATTTTTTAGAATGATCATGGATTATTGGAACATAAACCAGGCGTAGAATAGGATATAACAATGCCTAAATCACATGTCATTTTCTTGTCTGTAAGTCACAAAGAATGTCACAAGTGACATGAATGTTTTTGTTCTATTTTAAATGTGAAGCAATTCAGATACAAAAGGCTTGGTCCATTGTCATGAAGTGGCTTGGTTACAAATACAGCCTGGACTTTCTGACTCCAAATTCTGCGACTATGCCTTCACCTATCCTATCCATACTGCTTTTCATAGTAATTAAAATGGTAAATTAATAAATACTTTGTATTTTATGATACTTGGTGCTCAAACAAGCAGTGAAAGTTTTAGGAATGTGAGGGCTTGTCTACTGAAGAAAGATTACTGGTATAATTTGGTTATTTATATTGATTTAAAAAAAAAAAAAAAAGACAAAGAAAAGTTATACAGAAGAGATTGTCTGAAATGATAAAACCAGCTTTAGCTCCTGCCTCAAACACCTGAGACCAAGTGAAGACCAGAGGTAGCACATGTCCTTGTTTTTCTTTCTGAGACAGATTCTCTCCTTTGAAGCAACTTCTTACTGCAGGTCAGTGATGTATACTTGTACAACCCTTCTAAGTTGCCATCCTATATTCATTGCTTAAGCACCTGATGAAAACAGAAGTTTACATTCCTGTATAAAAGCAGGATAAACTTTTAGCAATGCTATCAAGGCGGAAATGGTTGTCACTCAAAGTGAAAAAAGTGAAATCGATGGAAGAAGTACCCGTGACTATGCTGAAGTCCCATCTGTTTTATAAACTTGTGGCCAGAAAATGGTGAAATAATGAAAAATAAAATATGTAGGACATGTCTTTGTTTCTAGTAAAGAACATACAAACTAGAAATGATGTGGTTTGGCTTTCACATTGTAACTTGAGCTCCTAGTGTCACAGGGGAAATATACATAGTTATTATTTATTATGCAGCTTGCAATAATTGGGGAAATGTTTAATCCAGTAAGATAAAAAACAGCTGCTTATTTTATAATAGTGTGTAAATGAAGGCAGAGTGTTCCCTTTTAGGCCACCACAAATATCACAGTTTGCTGGTAGCAAGCTGTATACCTGGTAGTAATAGTTTGAAGGATTAGAAATAAAAAGAAGCCAGCCTCTGTTTGGGTTACCATTTTGAAAACTTGTTCAAAGCCAGCAAGTGAGCCCGTCATTTTAAAAATTAACGTGGCAGAAAACAGGATCCAAAAGGTTTCTCCTTAAGCTTGCCCTTAAGGGCATGAAAGAAGCTCAATACAGGACTGTGATACACAAGTCTGTGGGCAAGAAATTGATCCATAAATCTTTGTAAATTAAGCCAATATTTGTATTACTGAAAAATGGATTTCATATGCTAGTGAACTCAGAACACTCAATGGCATTATATCCTTTATACGAATTTGCTTTAGAGTTGCTGCTGTATTGCCTTAGCAGCTGCTGCAAAATTGCTATGAAGAAACACACTTCTCTGATTATATTTTCAATGTTGTTCTAGTCTGGATGTGTTTTGCAGGCAATAAATGTGAACCTCGAGGAAGATGAAAAAGCATCACCATCATTTTTGTGTTAAACCTCAGTTAGCATCAGTTCATTTTGAATTCAGAGTAGTAGTAGCATGTAGCTTTTTTATTTATGCTAAAATTGAAACAATGTGAAAGGAACATAGAATATATCATTTGGTAGATCTGAGACATCATAGAATTTAGCTCAGGGAGTGGAAAACACACTTTTAATGAGGCTTCCTTGTCTCCTTTATGTGCTCTGTGTAATTTAAATTGTCTTGATTTAAAACATTGTGCAATTTTAATAAAGTCTTCTGCTTAATAATTCTTGATTTCCATCACCATATTCCAGCAATACTGATGACAGATTTAAATACTTTCAAGAATATTTCACTGTCTTTCAAGCTAAGACTCTGAGTCAGCAGACTCGACCTCTCACAAGGTCCTTTTACTCAGTGACCACTGGGGAACAGCTACAAAGGAAAAAGACTACTTTGCAACAGCACAGAAAGCTTTCAGCAAACCTTTCTGCACTCCAGAGAGTGCAGAAAAGATTATGAAATGGAACAAAAGTTGCAATCAAGAAGTTTGGTATTTGCTACTGTGCGTTTGTCAGTGTAATTTCCACATTGTGTGCTCTTGTGACATTAAGCACAGTATGACTTGAAAGAGGCCTGAGTCAGGGTCTGATCCCTCCTTAACTAGTAAGTGACCATCCAAGAGATTCTTTTTGCTTATAAAGCTAGTCCTCAGGTAGCTCTTTTGCCTTCAGTGTGAGCATATGATGAGGGCATATCTGTAGAGCTTTTCTCTTTGTATTTTTTCAGACAGACCTGTGATTTATCTGCCCATGCTCTGAACTAGCAGGAAGCATGGCAGATACTATCACAAACCAGGCATGTAACTGAGTTAGCACAGTCCTGAGTGCACACTGGTGAGTTCAGCGTTGCCCCTTGGTTTTACTCTTTGCACTAGTGAGACTGTCTTGATGTCCATGAACACGTGTACCATGTTCATCCCCCTCTTTTCCTCCATCCCACCATTCACACATACAGGCACTGAATACACAAGTCTCCTGCTCTCATCTTACAGCACTCTACCACCCAAAGTTCACAGCAGGAACACTGAACATGCCTTATTGTTAGTCTCCTCAAAGACTGATGGTGATAAAAGACTTGGTTTCCCTCTTGGACTGTGTTATGTTTGGAGCAAAAAAGAGCTAAGCTTAAAAAGAAAAATTTAAGTTTAAGTTTAAACTGAAGTAGATGGAGACTACCCTTTTGAAAGGCTTGTTATTTTAAAATACTTAGTGCACACACAGTCTTTCTCTCTCTTTTTTTTTTTTTTTTAAAAAAAAAAGGCCTAGTTAACACTTTACCATCAGAGCAGAGAAGACAGAGTTGTCTTCTTAACTGCTGTCTGAAGAGGTTTAAAACAAGCAGATGAAAGCACGTGCAGGTACAGTTCTTGATCTTTGGCCAGGGCAGAGTTTGAACTCAGTGATTTCAGCTAATGCCTGTGTAGACCTTCCTTGTGGCAACTCTCACTGATACAACCTTACAGAAACTGTTATATTTACTCAGTGATACTGGAACTTTTTCTTTTCTACTGCAAGATTTGCTGTAAAAAGCGTTAAGAGTTCATGTCATTGGTGCCATCCCACATCCTTGATACTAAACTTGGCCCTGATTTCAAATTTGCTGTCATATTAATGTAACCATTCAACTTTTGGCTATCTTTATATCTATGCTCTTTTTTTTGCACTGCTGTAAGTGCATATAAAATCAGATCTAATCTCAGTAACTCTGACAGTTTCCATGATGCCAACAATACCAGTACCCACGCTTGCATCTGAAGTAAGGGTCCTCTGCTAAAGGAGAGGAAGGTCAAGAAAAGGTCTTAAAATAAAGTAAGTACCAAACTTCTTTACTCTTCATTAGATATTTGTCATGCATAAAGATTTCAACTCCTATTTTGCAACAAATCCCAGCACAATTGATTATCATTAATTTCCAAAAGTAATTTGAGAAATATATCAGAGTTCAACATGAGAAAACATAATTGAATTTATCTATTGATTGATGTATTCATGAGTGCTTTTAAAAATATGTATATTTCTTGCATTACTACCTTGCCTTAGAGGCAATACTGTTTTGTTTTCAGTACTACTGCAGTGAAGTTATTTTTGACAGTCTTTCAGTTTCTAGTGCTTCCTGTCTTAATAAGAATATAAAGTCATTGCCCAGTGTATAGTCTTGCAGGCATAATGAGCTGGATTCAAAGTTAATGAATCTTCCTCTTAATTTTAATCCCTGAATACAGCCATGACCTTCTCCTCCTACAGTGTTGAATTACAACGAGATTGGGGGTGGTTTAATCTATTGATGCGGGTGCTCATGATGGCTTTTCTGTGTTATTAGTTGCAGACACAGACTATATGTGCATGCTCATCCCTTTGCTTAAAAAAAATATACTTTTCAATCTTTATGTAACAGACCTGTGCTCTTAGCTTTTAACTGTCCCAGTTCAGGCTTTCTAACTAGGGTATGTGCTTAATTTGTCATGAAATACTAGTCACTATAACAGCAATATATATTATGCTACAAGGTATTCATAGCATAGGCTGTATTTTTAGGCAACAAATGTATAAATATGTTACAGAGGTTTAAGAAAGTATTTGATGCCTGCTGAGCTTGGTAACACTCCCGAGAATCAGTCTTAGTCCAAGTATTCATATAAATGATGCACCTTAGCTTAAAGCTCATCTAGTGGTGTTTAGAGTAGATTCCTCTGCTTTGCAATGTAAGTGGGTTAAGAGCATACACACAGTTATAAGCCATGTTTAAGCTAGTAAAATAAATGTGTCCAGAAAAGTTCATAGTAATTGAAGCTGACTAGTACAGACCGCCCATGTCTATGCTGATAAGCTGCCTGAGCCTCCAAAAGAGTTTGGCTATGTGCACACAACCTCTTGCTGACAATCTCCATCCTGTGATAACTTTTGAACAGTACCAAGGAATTGTTTGGGAAAAAGTTAGTTGGTACAGGCTAACGACATTGCAAGACAAGCTGTTCCAATGCCCAGGACCCTTCTCAGGTAACTTGTATAGAGGCAGCCACAGTGGACCTGCTCAGCTGCTTGTCATTTGAGCTTTTAGAGTAGAGATCTTTATTGAAACTATGACATTTTAAAAGTGGTTAGAGTTTGGACCATACTCTTAATTACATTTATGGAATGATAGACAACCTCAGACAACTGAGCTGAATGGAGGGTACTCTTTTCTGCTTTGTCAGAGGCACATGTGGTGAATTAGCTCCAACATGTGCATTGCAAAGATGTAAATGCCTGGTGTCCTGGTTTTGCTAGGATAGAGTTAATTTTCTTTTTAGTAATTAGAAGAGCTGTACTTTACTTTCAGTGTTTCAGTTCAGACATATCATAAGAAGAACTTTGGTAACAGTACTTGTGTTGCTGCAGCTCAAGGCCACAGTGTTTGTCTGCTTCACAGCTGCACTAGGACTGGGAGGGGGAAGCGCAGTGAGGAGCAAAACCCAAAACTGGCATCTGGTTGTGCCAATGAAATATTCCATATCATATCCCGTCATGTCAGTATATTAACCCGGGATGACCGGAAGACGACACATTCTCTCGGGGATCGCTCAGGCTCACTCTTCCGGGGTTTCGGTTCGGGACCGTCTCGGCTGCGGGATCGTTAGCTGGCACAGGCTGGGAATTAGTCAGTGGGCGGTGAGAACTGTGTATCATTCATTTGTATAGTCTGTTATCACTGTTGTTATCATTATCATTTTCTTTTAATTAGTAAATAGTTTTTATCTCAACCTGTGAGTCCTTGCCCTTCTTTCCAAATTCTCTCCCCTACTCCCTGGGTGAGGGAGGGTGATAGAGCAGGCTGTGTTTGGCTGCAAGCTGCAAGCAAAAGGGTGAATCCATCCAAACCACCACACCTGGTCATATTGTGTTTCTTGCTATCGTTGTCAAGTTTAAAACCCAGCAGGCATACATTTAGGTCCATTGTAGTAATGTTAAATTGAGTCTATCATAGTGTTAATCATATAATAGATTTGTGGCTAAATCATAATGAATTATGTTGATTCTGTCTTTTTAATGCTCTTCCAGAGAAAAAACACTCCTTATTTGAGATAATTGATGATGCTAAAATATTGAGGATATTATTGAAAACAACAGACTTTTTTCAAACAGAAAATAAAATCAAGTGAACACGTGTTATTCTTAAAAACACACTGAGATGTTATTGCTTTGAATAATTCAGCAAGGAATTGTCATCAGATCTGTGGAAGACTTCTGTGAGATGGTTCCTTAATAACAGTGTATTTAGAACTGGTGTTCCTCTGCAGAGTATTTTTTGGAACTATTGTACTGACAGCAGCTAGTATGTCTGCCTGTACAAGAAGAAAAAATTTTCTAGAGCAGCACAGTCCCGCTGGTGACATGTAAAATGGATTCAGACTCCATAATGACTCTTGTCTGGCTCTTCAGCCTCTATTCAAAGGTTATTCAAGTAATGCACATAGTCCTAGCAATCCAACCAGCAGTGCCCCAGCACAGCAAGGCAAGAGGGCAAGCCTCTGTCACTGTGTCACTGTGGGAGGGCAGGCAGGAAGGGGGCAGGTGTTGTCCTGCACCTCCATGTGCTCTACCATGTCTACTTGCTTCTGGAGCAAGCCAGCCCAGAGGGATATCCCTCAGCTGAGATATGGCCCTGGTGCTGATGAATTTCAGGCTAATTCCCTGTAATATGTATAACTGAGAGCCTGGGAGAGGCACTTTGCATGTTGCTTTTCAAGATGCTTGTGAAGTACTAGCATGAGAAATCAGACCCAATAAAATAAGAGGGAAAGGCTAAAATTGGAGTAATAGCCATTTATTAGCGGTTTGTGGAAGGCATTGGTCATCACACGTGCTATGTGGTGACAATGATGTGGTGTGATGCTGCAGTGACTCAGAGCTGGCTCTTAGAAGGCTGCAGCTGGCTGCTGTACTCACAGCCATTCTCTACCCCAATGCTCCGGGAAGCTGTGCACCTGGAGAAGTGCTGGATTTGCCCATTCTGCCCAAAATAGATGCCTGGAGGCTGGGGAAGGCAAGCAGGCTATCAGGACTGCCTTCTTATTTCATTCCACTTTTGCCCTTACAGCAGTAGCTCCCTCTGATGACTGGAGGAGCAAAGGCAGTGGGGACGTTTCTATAGGAGACCACGCCTTTGGTATGAGGGTCTCACCTGGAGTACTTGTAGGAAATGGTTGCCCTTTTGTTACCCATGATCCAGCATCTGGTAGCTTGGCCGAGTCATTCATCCTTCTACCACAGGCAAACCACAGATGTCTCAGTAGCCTCAGGGGTTCATGGCCAGCAGTAAGATTTTGTGCTCTGGGATTTCATTAGATGCAGATATTCACTATAAGGTGGGGTCTCCTTTAAAATATGACAGGCAGCTCTTTCAAAACACCTGGAAGTAGAAAGGAAGGTAGGAGAGTACAGGATGGGCTTCATTTTTCTTCAACAGCTAGAGGGAGGGAGAATAGAGTTGCATGACATTGAATTACATCCACACTTTTTTTAGTGAGAAATAGACTGAGAAGAATCTCTGGTCCTGACACCTTCTTCCAGCAGGTGCCTGTCGCTGCTCAGAGCCCATGAAACCACGTCGCATGGCTTCCCACCATTAGGACCTTCACACGAAGCACTTCTTGCTCGATACGTCTGTGTTGCCTTTTTTCATTCATTTATTTGAGTTTTAGAAAGTGAGGTCAGCAGCTGCACTTTAACACGCCTGGGGTTAAAGGCACAGGGCTGCAGCACGCCTTCAGTGTGTGGCACCTCCAAATGGCAGTGGCTGTAGACCAGCGCTCTCCCTCATTCTTCTTCCCAGATCTTCTTGATTTGCTCACATTTTCCGTTCTTAGTGCTTTTTTTCTGGAGAAGTAGTTATATGCCAACTCAACATTATACCTAACATTGCTAACTCCCAGTTGTAGGTACCCACCATCTCGTTTTTATCCCCATCTTCCCTCCCCAGCCTGACCCTGAGCTTTGCTGCTGCTGCAGGTGTTTGTCACTGGTTAGACTAAATGCGGCTTAGTCTGAGTGACCCTTTGGGCCAAAGCCAGGTCTTTCTTTCTGTTTATGAAGTATTCAGCACATTTCTGAGTTCTGGACAAAAATCATTAATGTCTTCTTGCGAGTTATTTTTGGTGGTGAGACAGAAGTATTGCTGACAGGAGTGATGTTTGATTCAATCACCCAGTCATGTCCATCTGAGGACAGTGTGTGTTCATACATTTACAGCATGTTGATAAACAGCACTGGCTTTTGTGAGGACACAAGTATTTCTGTTGATGGTATTGAGCACCAGGCTGATGTGTTCATTATCATTGTTTCATCACACGGCAATCTTTAAATTTACTGAGCATTGTTATAGGGCACAGAAATCTTCTTAAAAAACAAACAAACAGACAAACAAAACCACCTCAAACCAAACATTTTGTGTGTTGTGGACTAATGTAAACTCATATACTGAAAAGGATCTTTCAGAATGAAGTTCTGCACTCATTATTTTGGGGAGCTCAAACTACATGTGAAATTATATTGTGCAAGGACTGTGTTATCCAAGAGAATAGCTCTCACTGCAGGCCTTGGATGCTGCCTCTTAACCTCCCTAATTGTCTGAGGAAAGCTTACAGTGCTTGATTCCCTTTCAAGATCTAGCCCAGAGGATACAGCAAAGGAACAAAAACCATTTTGGATAGTGCTCTGGTTGATGTAGACATGGATAACCTAAAAGGGGCTGCAGACTCAGGAAGGGACTGTTATATTACCAAAATCACAATTTTCCTCAAGAGCTCCACACTGTAAAGAATTAAATCATCGATGCCACCTGAATCCCGAACTTCCCAGACCTTGCCTGTGCAATTACCTTTCTTGTTACATTCTTTGATGGATGCATGCTGAGTTTATATTAACTTTAGAAGTTTTAAAGCACTGTATAATCTATACATAATCTGTACTATATAGTCTAAATTTATAATCTATTTACATTTCACAAAAGAAGAATCAGAAGCAAGGACTAAGTTCTAGCTGACAGCTCACTTCAAACTGTTTTCAGAGCCAGGATTATAATGCAGGAATGTTTGACTCTTACCCTCACCTTTGCTCATTATGCAGCTTTATTCCCTTTATTTTTGTCTCTCCTTTCTAGAGACTAAAACACTATTTCATAAACGCTCCAAAGACTTACATAAAAAGCTTGAATCAAGATACAATGAACAAAATAACTTCTGACTGTGGAAAGAGTTTCTTTCCATGCCCATCAGCTCTAGCAAATATTGCAGTCATATTAGTGTCTTAATGGCTTAAAAATTACTCAGCCAATCTATTTTAGATTTTCAGTAAGAAAGTAGAAACTAAGACAATCTGCAAGAAATGAGATCATTTCCTACTTTGAAACCTCCTGTTTCCAAGTTGCTTTACTGACTCTGGTTCAGATTTCCTGAGGAAGGTTTAATCCATTACACAGGCTGAAATTTCAGGTAGATAGTTTTTTTATGGAAGAAGATAGGTTTTTTTAGGGAAAGCTTATTTATATCTGTATTACAAGGGAACTAGAATGATACATTAATGAATAATAAAGAATATTCATCCAAATATTTAAAATCAGCCAGCTTTTGCTCAAAGTGAGAAAATGTGATTTCTCTATTTATTTTTTCCCAGCCAATTCTGCTGATTTCTGTGGAATTATTCTAGTTTACAGTTACCTAAAAGTTGAAAGAACCAGACATGGCTTTCAAATTCTTGAATCTTTCTTTTCTGATACTTGATTCTCACACTATATTTCAGTGTATACTGAGGATGAGGGAGTTCTGCTGCAGTTTGAAAGATTCTGTCCAACCTCTGCTGTTTGTCTGAAAGCTTGTTGAATACAGCTCTACATTGTCAAATGTCTTTTATTTGATTTGCACTGGACCAGATGTCAACAAATTGGAATTTAATGTTGTTGAGACAGATGACAATGTAGGAAGCATAAAGGGATTCATTACAAATTAGAATTAAAGAAAACATTCAGATGCAGTTGTGCAATTTTTATTCACCACGGCTTAGATCAAGTAGAAAAAAATTAGAAATTCTGTTTTTCTCTCGTTCCTTATGAAGAAGTAATGGGAAATTAGGACTTGTATTGTAAGGCACCAGTGTGTGGTGGGTTTTCTTTATTGGAACTGGTATTTTTTCAAATAACAGTTCATGATACATATGGTGACATTATTCCTTGGCCCTTTGAAATATATATACATTCTCATTTGCCTGGCAGAAGATTAGACAGAAACTCAACAAAAGCTCAGTGTTAAGGAGCAAAACCCAAACTTTTTTAGAGTCTCAGATTTATCTACAGTAACATAGGTACATAAGCCTGGTAAGGCTCTTTGCTTTCTTCATGTTGAGACCAGCAAATATGCAAACAATGGCATTTTACATGTACAAGTGATTACAAAGCAACTTCTAAAGTGAGAAATGCACAGAAATTAACTGTTAAATCTGCCTGTGCGAGCATTTGTTGGCTGATGATTAACTGGTGCTTATCTATCTAGCAGAAAATACAGATGAAAAAAGAAGAGACTCTCACTGCAGTGGGAGAGCTTCCTTAGTAGCACAGCGTCTGCTTCCCTGCTGGAGAAAACTCCTTTTCTCCAGGATCTCAGTGGTGGCAGAGGTTTCTTTCTCCAGCCTTGACTTACCAATTGTACACCTAGCTAGGACCTCAGAAACACCTTTTCTCTGCCCGCTACCTCTGCCCTCATATTTTCTTTAGGAGAGGAGGTGGTCTGGCTGCCAGGTGAATGGTTGTAATGGGCTGTGGTATTGACTGGTAAAGCTCTGTAGATTCATAGTCAGAAAGGGACTGGGAGGAGTTTTGCTCAGTCCTGAGCAGAGTCACATCCCCTTCCTGATGCAGTCAGTGTGGTGGGAATTGGCAGATCTGGATGAAGCAAGAAAAAAGCCCCATAAGGCACAGTTGCATATTTTCCCTTTAGGTGGCACTCGAGGTGGGGGCTATCTGAAATAAATGTATCTAGTTCCACCTAACCTTGATTTCCACCCTGGGCAGACCTGGTGCAGAAGAGGATAGGCTCACTTGGGGTGTACAAAAAATCTGTGAGGTTGTCCTGGTTTTAGACATGCAGGTGTGGCAAACTTGTTTAAATAAAGACCAAATTAAACCTCATTAGCAGCTAAGGGTTTGACTTGAGGCTTACCTGAAAAATTTCCATTCTTCCACATATGGCACAGAACTGCATTTATATATATATATATATAAATCATGAAGGAAAATGAATTTGTCTCTTGTGGCTATTTTCTATATAAGGACAGAAATAAGGGTCCCATGAAAAGATCCATCACTTTTTTTCTCTTAGTATAGTGAGTCCTTCAATGAAAAATTATGATTCTTTACTGAAGGATGTTATTGGAATTAAATACAGTGTATATATACACAATTTATACAAAATTATGCATTGATCTTTGCAAAATAAGGACTCCATCTAGAAACTGGTTTTAAAAAGATATTATAGTGATAGGTTAAAAGGAGTAATAGTTGAATATTATTTTTGGTTTTGTATCCCTTCCGTCTTATGAAATGAACACATAATTTGTCTTTCTTGGTCCAAGTTTCATATGCAACTGTAGAAATATTTCCAGGGTTCTTTTTTTTGTAAGGCTGTGCATAACTCAGATTGCATTAGCCTTGCACGCTGTGTTAGAAGTCTAAGGTTCAATGTGTATTTTTGATGAATTCAGGTCTGAACCTTTCTGGAGTTTAACCTTAGAAATATCAGAAATTTCCCATTATTACTGATCAAGGTTATAAGAAATATTGTTTCTTGATTTTGAAGAGGTCTCTGTAGAGATACTTCGTAATCTGTCTTGAAGAAAATTATGTTACTGAAAAAGCACTTAACTCCTTGCCATTTTTCTTTCAGATGACTGAAAAAAGGCATTGGTCAATCATACTCTTGTGCTTCACTCACCTTCTAGTTTTAACTAAAGGTTGCAAAGCAGTTGATAAACTCTTGAAGAATTTTGTCAAGAACACTGAAGTATGTCTAAGAATGGTGTCCACCAAGTTTTTACATGAAGTAAAGGATAAGTAAGATTAAATGATAAGTGCAAATCTGCCTCATTTCCATAGAGTACCCATTTAGCAACAGTACATTTTTCCTCTATGGGCATTCTGGCTAGCTCTTCTGTTATCTAGAAATACAACTTTGGTTTAAGATTCATCTTGAAAGTTAATTAGACTAGTAAAAACTCCTACTAAATGTCTTTGCTCTTGTGGAATCCAGTAAAAATTGACTTCACATCAGACATAAGTGATAAAATCAGCATTTCTGATATTAAACCTGTTGAAGTGCATGACTTTATTCAGTGACTGTAATCCTGAACCTAGGAGCTGCAATGCTTACACTTAATTTTGCAAGAAAGAACAGTTCTTCTGATGATCCTCAGATAATTTCCTTCCTCCTTATTTTTGATATTATGTTAAATATAACAGAAGTGTCTATCTTGATGTAACTAATTTTGTAGCCATTTTTGAAATGATTTAAAGCATATTCTGTCAGTACCAAGGCACAATTGCACCACAATTTTCCTTGCCAAGAAAAATCAAAGCTTGAGTTCTCCTCTGTTTCAGACTCCCTTTTCTCTTCACCCACCCTTTGTCACACCTCCAGTGTTACAGAGTAAAATAAAAGCTTTTATTATTATTGTCATCAGTTCCAATGTGTGGAGAAACAAACAGGACAGAAAATACCGGAAAGATAACACAAATAAAGAGACATAAAAATATAAATGAGGCTTTATAGGTACTTCAGAATAGGGGATGGCTAAGCAATATAATTTGAAAGGAAGAACACATGGCAGTTGAATCTGTTGCTACAACTTAAGGCTATTCCTACTCACAACTGAAGCAAAGGGCAGACTATTCCTTTCTTTTCTGCAACAGTCTTCCAGGTCTGCTCCTCTTTATACATCCCAGGATTATTTTGCTGCTTTGGCAACAGCAGAACATTGTTAACTCATGTTAGTTGTGATCCTTTCTACTCTTTGGCTTCTTTTCTGGGAACATATAGGATCATAGGATAAATCAGATCAGGAGACATTGGGAGGTGGATATCTAGTCCAACCTCCTGCTCATGACAGGGTCAGCTGTGTGCTCAAACTAGGTTGCTCAGGCTTATCTCTGGCTATTATATCTCATCCTCCTGGTATGACCAGCTATGAAGAGCCTGGCTCCATCTTCTTACTGATCTTCCCAGAGATGCTGGGGAGCTGCTGATAGGTACCCCAAAAGCCATCTCTGTCCCAGGCTGAACCTACGCTGGTTTCTCAGTTTCTCCCCACAGGGTGAGTGCTCCAGTCCCTCCAGAATACGCATGCCTGAAATCTGAGCATTGCCTACAATCACAGCTAAGAAGTTGAATCTTGCAAAAAAAGGCAAGACAAACCCACATGAGCATCTTTCCTTGTACTGTAGAAGTCATTACTGACTCCATAATGTAATGCAAGTCTATAATGCTCTACTGAAGTGTAAATTCAGTTCTCTGATGAATGCATGGTTTCCTTAACAGCACCTTAAAATAATTCACAAACTAGCAGGTATGTTGTGATGATATGAACCACCCTTAGAAAATTCCACCTTACCCCTTCATTTCTGCAGTTTTGCTGAGGTTTGGAAGCTGAAATTTACCAAATTGTCTAGTTCATTAATCTCTTTGTACCATGCTCATCACTATGGTTTCTGAACATTTCTCTGATTATTAAGGCTTTATTGTGTTTCACCAGTTCTTGACAGGAAAAAAAAAAGACTTATTTCTTACTATCCAAGCTTTAATCTTCAAACAGGATGCTAAAACAGGCTAACTGCCTATTACCCATCATTTCAAACAACAGTGAGAACTATATAATAGTACTTCAGCTCTCACACCTTTATGCATGTAATTATAATTGTATTACTGGAACCTGCACAAGTGCATTCTAACCCGCCCAAGGCAACAAAAGCTTTAATCTTCAGTTATTATTTCCTGTGTGTGTTTCCTTCATGTTCCTTCTACAGAGTATATTGAATCGTTCCAGAGCAAAATTAATCTCTTGAAGAGGATAAATCACTTTTTACTTTCCAGTTAAAATATATTCTTGCTTTGCTATTCATAAACACTTTGTTTTAAAGAGGTATATTTCTGTACAATGACTGCAAGGCTTGAACATTTTCAAATAACTGCCCTTTATACAGACATGTTGGATTAAACCTGCTTTCACTGGACCTGCTTTGAGTAAAAAATTTGAATTGATGAGCTCTGGAGGTCCTTTCTAATCTAACAAGATTCTGTGGCTAACCCTCACATCCTTGTTTCCAGTAATCTCAACTTCCTCTTATATTTGTAAGAGATTTCGGTGTATTTTCAGCTTCCAGAGAAATTAAGCATAGGAGCTGCAGTTTCTTTTTTAACTTAATATTTTTTAACTACCACTTAAGATGTAGAAGTTGTTTCTTCTGACTGATAAAAGAGTAAAAATATCTATGGATACAGCCCTTCAGATTTGTTCTCCTATGGCCAATTTAACTAATTATTCATTTCTTGGTTTTTTGTCAGCCCAGATCAGGTAATTATGAAAAAAACCCACTGACATACTTTTGTTTGTCCTGTTGTTAATCAGTAGTATCATAATAAACAGTTCCAAAAGAAGCCAGTGGGAGCTCAGTGAGAATTATCTCTGCTCTTTTTCTGGAAGTTACAGGAATCCAAAAGCTATTATGTTGAAGATTTTCCTGTTAATTCATAAAAATGTCTTTATTAAAAAAAAAAAAAATAATGGTTTCCAGTCTTTGTAGCAAGCTTCTGGGAACAAATAGATTTTTAAATTTTTATTTTAAATGCAAAAGAAAGATAAAACATTAATATTTAATGTTAGAGGGTTAAGTCTGTGTTAACCTTAGTAGATAGTGACCTGTAAGTTCATATGTTATTATAACAAAAAGTAAAGAGTGTTTTCATGTATTTGTCTCAGAGTATGCCCCTCATCTTTCCTTATCTTTTTCCTGACTAGCTGACAGAATAGAATTCCAAATACTGATAGGTATAACAACTCATAAAGTATATGATTTCTTACAGAAATTGCAGTTGAGGTTTTTTTCTTATTTTCTTTGCACATTATACATTTGCTTCTGTGTATTCCTATTAAGCTTTAATAATTTACCACTGGTTTTCTAGTTTTAAAACATGGTTTTCAACCAAGTATTTCCTAATGATCTATTGTGCAAACAAAATTCTACCAGAAGGGAAATTGAAGCCACTAAAAAGCTATGGTGATAGCTACACAGGAGTCAGGAAAATCACATCCAAATTGTTTGAAAATAAAGCTGATCATTGTTTGAACTATAATTTATTGCATAGTTTCAGAGGATGTTGCAATAACATGATTTCAAAATATGTTATATGTACAGCAAAATGTATTAGGCAGCATTTTACAGCTCCAGTCTTGCATTAAACAGTAGGAGCTCAATTCACTTACCTGGACGTGTTAGTGCCACATGTGAGGCTCCAGGATATCTAACCCAAGGCCTAAAGGAGATGCATGTCATAGAATCATAGAATCATAGAATCATAGAATAGATTGGGTTGGAAAGGAAAAGACCTCCAAGATCATCAAGTCCAACCCCTGATCCAACTCCAATTACTATATCATGGCACTAAGGGCCACGTCCAATCTCTTTTTAAAAACCTCCAGGGATGGTGAATCCACCACCTCTCTGGATAGGCCGTTCCAGTGCCTGATTACCCTTTCTGTAAAGAATTTCTTCCTAACATGTCCTTCTCATGTGGAGGTTGGAGGGATGGGAGGATGCACCAGGCCATGCCAAAGGGTACTAGACACCTCTCTGGGGGTAACTGTATTGGGCTGCACTGGCTCTCAGCTTATCCCCCACAGGATGTTCCCTCTGAGATGCCATCAGTGTCCCAGATGTGTGTGGGGCTGGCAGATCCATGGGAGAGGTGTGCCGTTCTGTAGCAGTAACTAGGCAGCAAGTGGGGTATTGTGAAGTAGCTGAAAAGGCACTAAGTTACTGTGTCTGGACATCTGGATCCTGCCCCAAGTGCACATGGAGACAGATAAAACCTACTCATTAATTCGATGTGCTATTTAATGTATAAAAACCTGTGTAACTCACTGATTATACCTCTGTGTTAGCTTAGGATTCCCATAAACTAATTTTGTTTCTCAGAATTCAGAGATTTTTTGACAATGGCTTTTTGCAATATAGAATTAAAAAACAGTGGCAACAGAAATTCACCAACAGAAATTTTTCATTTATTACCATGTCCCCAAAGCAGACTCACCTGCACTTAAACAACTCCTGACAGATGTTTGCTCTTATAATCCTTTAAATGATGCTGCAGTTCCTATAGACTACCTAGTCTGTTAGAAAGCTAAATATCTCCTGCTACAATTTACTCATTATTTATGCTATTCAGAGCAAATAAAAAAAACCCGAGCCCCCAATTTATTCCCTTCTTCTTTGAACCAACAGTCTAAGTACTTGAAAATCTTTCCTCATAAATGGTATCTTCCATATGTTTTATTCTCTTCAGCTGGTCACATCTTTCAGTACAGCAAAAACGTTCACCGCACAAAAACTTTTCTCCTCTAGATCCCCTATCCCACTAAAGAAAGGCCTTTATGATGGTGATGGTAAGCGCTAAATCAGAGATCATCTATATTTGAGAAATGTGCTGTTTATCTGCCTTTGCTTTTGAGGAATATTCACTGAAATTCATTTCTGAGACCCCTTCAAACTTTTCACAGCAGTAATTTCTAGTGTGCTGGGCCTGGGTTGTCTGAGAGGCCACCTTTTTCTTCAGGTAGTAAGGGTGCAGTTGGAGTTTTCAAGTTTATGCCTTGCCTATGATTTAAGTAGGACTGGGTGATATTTTGTTAGTTCTGGAGGTGCTCTAAGGCATAATGCAGTGAGGGAACAGCGGACTGAAGCACAAGACCTTTGTAAATGCTAAGTAGGTCACCAGCAATTTACTAGGTTTAACCTGGTTCACCTCAGTGTACTTAAAAGATAACTTGACTTGGCTATATTGTTGTTGACTTGCCTATGCAGTCATTAGACAACAAATGAGTTAGAAATTTAATAAAAATACTCTTCCAGTTAAATAAAGACCTGATCAAATTCAAAAATATGGCAGCTAACTACCAGTGTATCACCCAGGTCCCATAGAAAATTATTCTACTTGTGTTTTGTTGGAGGCACAAGAGTTTTGGCGTGGATGAGTCTCAGCAATGTACTATAGCTTCATCCAGACAGACTGGATCACACACTCACTAAAAGGAGAAGCTTCCCTTACTGAGGAGGACGTATACAGATTTACACTAGCCAGCTGCCTGTCTCAGTGCCTAGAAAAACCATTTTGAAGAATTCTGCTCAAACCTTTCCCAGTCACTTTTTTAGTGTCTCTTCTTATTTCAGTCACTGGAGCTTAATGCAGAGAGCAGAAGAAAATAGTTGTAGAACATTACTTTAAGAGCACACATATTGGGGAGATCTTGACTGCATGGGTATGTTTGTCACTACTTTAAAGTGATTAGATTTTGTCACTATTTCTAAATGGGACAGGTTTCAGGTTATGCTGTCACTTCAACAGTTAAATAGCAGAAAAGTATGATTGAGTGAAGTATTGAATTAATTTGGTGAGCCTGGAATATATAAATCACAAGGAAAATAGACAAAAATAGTTTGTCAAGTTATGGATGAGGATCAGATGAAAGAAATAAAAAATAGAAACAGAACAGCCTTTGGGACGTCAGTGGGATCCATCAAAGTCTAATCATTATACAGCTCTGGCATTTTGCTTCAGTGTAGGGGGTGCCCCAAGCATTTCTGGTTGGTGGCTTGCTGAGTAAATGTCAGTTTAATGCTGTATTCCTGTTTTTGTGAAAAACTCCTGTAGGGTCTCTCATCAGCTAACCAGTTTTATTACGTCCCCACTACTTCTAGTCAAGCATAAATGTTAGTTCTATATGTAGCTGCTTTCTTACCGTGTTTCCTTTCCCTTGGTGATGTCAGGTTTTTTAGCCATTGAAGGTCTAAGACCAACTATTTTTGAACCATGAACTATTGGTATCTCTGATGCTTCTTGCGAATCACATCCCTGGGTGCATGTCACTGAATTCAACATACACGCAGTTATGACAGTTACTTTAAAATTATTAGTTCCACTTTAAATGTGATCCATGGATAATGCAGCCCAGTGAGTCCACAGGAAATAGTTTCAGTTCTGCTTCTTTGTCATGAGAACTATCAAATAAAAAAGTTTGGGACTGTTGTTGTGTTCATATAGTGGGTGCTGGAGGAGTCACACACTTGTCACTTTTCTTTTGAATTTACAGGGTGTATGTCTTACTCTGACTGCCTGCTGTATTTTAAACTTATTTCTTAGTTTAAACATACACAAAATGGAGAGGAAGTATTTTGCATGAGTATTAGTTAATTTAGAAAAACATTTTCAACTGATAATAAACTGGTGAAAATAATGCAGTTCATTATTTGTTCTAAACCCTGTAAGTGTCCATAATCATTTACAAAGTGTCATACAAAGAACATAATCCCTGCATAATCAGGGAATCACAGTCTAAATGCATGAGCAAGGATAGTATAGTGAATGCTTTGTACATCTGTTTCACTGATGCTTAATTATCAACTTATTGATTGCATTAAAATAAATAAATAAATATTTTCATTGGAGATGTGCAAAAGGGGTGTGTGTGGGGGGAGCTTATTTACTGACTTTCCTTTATAATTATTATTTCATTTGGGGTCAGAATAAGAAAATTTTCATGGGATAGATAGAGCAGCTTTCTCTGAGATGTGACATAAAGAGTGGAAAGAGTTTCAGTAATGCTGTCAGATATAGTTGGAGAAGTTATGGGCTAACTTTCTGTATATATATTTTTTTTAAAGGCCAGGTGCAGACGTGACCATGCTTTGGCTCACCTGACTGTTCTATGTGTAGCTCCCTGTAGTGCGTTGTGAAAGTTTGAACTGTATAGCTCTGGGGCTGTACCCATCTGTGAGTCACAGTGGGAGCAGAAGCTCTGTGTTTAGACAAATGCCAGGTTAGAAGTTTGTGTTTTTCACAGGAGGTCAACTCACAGTTCTGCTAATAGTCAACAGAAGTCAAGGTGAAGTTGCCAAAAAATCTCTCCCTATGCAAAAGAGTGAATTTGTGATAAAGTGACAGAGTAGCCACGTGCTTTAATTTGCAGTCTTATGCTCTCATCTGTAGATAAGACTTTCTTAACATAAGAGAGTAAGTTTTCAAAAAATTGGAAAACAACATTTCTTTGAATAACTTTGATTTAGTTAGATTTTTTTATGCTGGGTTTTTTGCACATGAAATATAAATGAAAGCAGCTATTAAGATTCCGCCTTTTTTCTGCATCATAAAGTGCTACTATTTTTAAATAATCATCCCTTAATACATCACATGGTTCATTTTCATTAAATAAATATTTTAAATATATAAAAGCCATATCCATTAATATTTTTGAAAAAAAAAATCTTAGCCAATGGATGTGACTCCCTATGAACATTTGATACTTGTTTTATCTCCTGTTTCATATAAAGAATTAGTTAAATGAGAATGATTTTTTTTCTCATTTGTTTAATTCTTCTTCTCTTTTAATCTTTCATTTATGTTAAAGCAATTCAAATACACTTAGTCTTTGTCCCATTCTCTCTGTTTCTTGTTGAGTCTAGGGCTCTAGCTCCAAAGAACTGACAAGCTGCAACTAACTGTCTATACAAACTTTCAGTCACCACTCATTGTGTACTCCACTTACAGTTTTGTCTAGGATCTATCCTCTTCATTTTCTTTTCTTTATGGTACTAGAACTCATCAAATTCCTTATCAGTCTCTGTAAAATCATAGAATCACAGAATGGCTTGGGTTGGAAAGGAATTTAAAGATCATCTATTTCCAACCCCCCTTGTTGTGGACAGGTTTGTCAACCACTATGTCAGGCTGCCCAGGGCCCCATCCAACCTGGCCTTGAATGCCTCTAGGGATGGGGCATGTGCCCATTGATAGCGTGCTGCCCTTGGGTCTGAGCCAGATGCCATTGTAGTTGGCAGAAAGGCAACAGGAGTTGTACAAAACCCCTCCAAGTCAAGCTTTACATGTTTGTCCTCACCATTTTGTTGGCCCCCCTTTTGTCCTCACCATGCACAGCCTCTTTCACTGGCTTTAAGCCCATCTGTATTGTGGAAATCCTCTCCCAGGACTTTCAGCCTTCAACATTTGTTTCTGATCTCTACATTGCTGAAATTCCAGAATTTTTTAAATTTCTTCAGTTTTTTTCTTTTTTTCAGTTGGCCTCTATTGTTTGTAACTGGTGATTTGGAAATTGTTCCCTGTCTCTCCTCAAATCCCACCTTATTATCCAGAGAAGAGTACTCTTTTGTATTTGGCCCGTGACCCCAATCCTCTCTGTAATATAACAACAAAATCCTATTCTCTAAGTTTAATAATTTTTCTACATTCAGTCATTTTGCATGAAATCAATCCATTACAATAGCATTTAGCTTTACAATGATTTACTGTGCATTGCTTATATTGTACACACATGGGTTTTAATCAGGTCTCTTTTGTTAAGTGCTGTTCCAGACACAAAAAGTGGAACACTTTGTTAAGAAGATATATGATTTGCAAATCAGGAAAGATACATATTCATTATGGAGAGACTAAAACATACTTTTTATCAAGCTGAAGGTGAGTCTACTAAGGAATAGCTCTGTTGCTTATTCCTCTGGAGTTGTAGAGTTAGGTTTGTACCTCTGAACTGAAAAAAATATTTATTTTTGGACACAGTAGCAGCCTGGGATACTTAATACTTGGATTCTTATCCTTCTCCTGCCACCAGCCTCACAGTACCCTTAAGCATGCTGTTGTTTTTTCTCCATTTTCTTTCCTTTTAATACCTGTTAAAGGAAATCAGACATTTCAAACTGCTTGAGATCTGCTGGGAAGAACAGCTACATATGAACAAAATGTTGTCCCATTTTTTTCAGTTGTCATCTTGGTAACATAGTTATGTCATACTTACCATCATCACTGAATTTAAATGTTCTTCAAACCCATCATAGCCAGCAGGAGTAGGAAAGTGATTGTGCCTCTCTACTTGGCACTGGTGAGGCCGCACCTCGAGTACTGTGTCCAGTTTTGGGCCCCCCAATTCAAGAAGGACATTGAGTTTTTGGAGTGTCTGCAAAGAAGGGCAACAAAGCTGGTGAAGGGTCAGGAGAACAAGTTTTACAAGGCGTGGCTGAGGGAACTGGGATTGTTTAGTCTGGAGAAAAGGAGGTTGAGGGAAGACCTTATTGCTCTCTACAACTACCTGAAAGGAGGTTGTAGTAAGGTGGCTGTTCGTCTCTTCTCCCAAATAACAAGTGATAGAACAAGAGGGAATGGCCTTAAGTTGCAGCAGGGGAGGTTTAGGTTGGATATTAGGAAAAAAATATTCACTGAAAGGGTTGGCAAGTATTGGAACAGGGTGCCCAGGGATGTGGTGGAGTCATCTTCCCCGGAGGTATTTAGAGGACATGTAGATGTGATACCTGGGGACATGTTTTAGGAGTGAACTTGGCAATGCTAAGTTTACAGTTGGACTAGATGTTTTTTTGGTTTGTTGGGTTTTTTTGTTTGATTTTTTTAAATTCCAATGCAATTAAATTGCAATTTATCAAGTGAAAAAAATGGAGTAAGTAACAGGTGTATTTGTGATACAACACAACCAATGTAAATGCTTCTCCTGGACTGCAAAGCTGTTAGCGCATGGCCACTGGTAATTACTATTTTAATAGTGGCAATAAGTAGGAGAGAAAAGGATGGAAGATTTCAAAGTCTCAGGCAAAAATTAAGGTATTAAAGTAAGTATTTTTCTTTTCTAAAAATATGTACACACATATATTACATATGTAAAAGACCAAGATGGTAAATATAGAATCCTATTTTTGAAATTCCTGTATTGAGAATTATGAATAGCTATAACTTGTTTTTACTTTTGTCTTCCACCTACTATAAACTTCTTGACAGGAAAAAGTTTCCTCAGCCCACACAGGCACATCAATTACTGCCATCAGCAAATGGTAGTTCTTCAGACAAGAAACAGGTTAGAAGATCAGGGTTTCTAAAATTGAGAATATGGCGGTTTTGGTGATTGTGGAGCGGATTATCTACTGAGTCTTGATTACTATCAGATAATTGCTGGTGTTCAACACCTCAGCGCATTAGGTGCCTCAGGACAAGGTATTTGCAAAATCACCATATGTGAAGGAAGGATATGTGAAGGAGGGATAATAGTGCCAGGTGTTGCTGCAGAGAATGCTTCTTAATGTATCTTTTTTTTCAACTATGGGTCCTGCTGTGTGGTAGGGTTGCCTTTGCTGGAAGAAAATCACAGAATCATAGTGGTTAGAAAAGACCTTTAAGATCATCGAGTGCAACCATTAACCTATCACTACCAACCACATTTCTAAACCGTGCCCTTAAGCACCTCATCTACCTGTCTTTTAAATACTGGTAGGGATATTACCTCAACCACTTCCCTGGGCAGCCTGATCCAATGTTTGGCTACCTTTTCTGTGAATAATTTTTTCCTGATATCTAACCTAAACATCCCCTGAACTTCCTGTATTTCAGTTTGTGCCCATTGCCTCTGGTTCTGTCACTGGGCACCACTGAAAAGAGCCTAGTTTCATCCTCTTTGAACCTTTCCTTTAGGTATTCATAGAAGTTGATAAGATCCCCCTGAGCCTTCTCTTCTCCAGTCTGAACAGTTCCAGTTTTCTCAGTTTTTCCTCATAGGAGAGATGCTCCAGTCCCTTCATCATCTTTGTGGCATTTCAGTGCACTATCTCCATTATGTCCATATCTCTCTCATACTGGGGAGCCCAGCACTGGATCCAGCACTCCAGGTGTGGCTTGAAGTCCCTCCATTTCATGGTCACTGCAACTAAGGTTGCCCCAACCTTCACATCTCTGACCAGTTCTTCCTGGTCTATTAGTATTAGATCCAGCAGAGAAACTCCCCTCATCAACTCCTCAATGACCTGGTCACCTGATCACCTCTTAGGCAGATCCCCGTGAAAATTAGTGGATATATGAGTGGATGTGCAAGGAAAGTCCCAGATCAGCCTTCCCATCAATATATTTGGGTTTATTTTTCTTTTTAAAGCTAAATTTCAAAGAAATGTATTTTTCAACATTTGTGTCCTTACTTGGTTCTGATATTTATCTTTGTAATGTACAGACAGAAATTAGCAAATCACAAGAAAGTATGCTGCAGACTGGAGAAACAAGAAGAAATGCAACTCTGTGCTTTCCTATACCCTTGCAATAAACAAGACTATTTTGAAAGGCAGAATAAGCACCACTTGGATTTGAATGACTGAGGATGTAAATAGGTCTTGTAGAGATCAGTGACAGACAACGTACCACAACAGAATTCTGTGCCTAAATGTACACATCAAACGATTCCAATTATTAACACTACTTTCATGGCTTCTCCATCATCACAGAGAGGGGTGGAAGTGGTCTCATTTTGCATCCACTCTTTTATAAAGTGAGATCTATACCTTCTGCTTTGGGAAGTGCTGGAGCAGATCAGATACGCAGTGTTCAAATTCAGGAGAATCTTATGAAAGGAGTGGTTGTGCTGGGATGGGACTCAGCAGGGAGGAGAAGGTCTCAGAGCCCCCAGTGCAACCCTCCATTTACTTCTCCAGCATGGGATGAAGAGCTCGTGGGACACATGCCAGCTCTCTAGTGATGTTCATTTGGCTGGAGAACAGAGATTCGTAAAGGGAGAGAAAGAGGAAAACCCTGACAACAGCTTCTGCTAGCTCCTTGTTCAAAAATATCTAATAGATGCTTTTAGTATCTTAATGGAGAAAGGCTGAAATGGTAACACACCTCTCTGGCACTAGAACAGGGTTTCCTAGAAAAAATTAAGCAAATATGGCAACATGACAGTGGTGTCTCAGAGACACACTTTGACAGAAAATATGCCTGTATTCCATTTACTTGCAAACAAATCATTTTTTTTTCAAATGCTGCAGTTGGTCAAATGGTAAAGAAATACAGCTTAAAAAGTAAGCAGGTTAAAGGCAAGCTCTCTGATGAAAAAAGAATCAGACCTTACAAATGTTCTGATTTAATTTGTTTTTGCCATAGTAGCACTTTTCTTCAGGCTTTTGGGAAACTTAATTACTGAGTAAAAAGAAATGTAATGAATATGCTTAAGAGCAGATTAAAACTGAATTTTTACTACTTCTGAATAATTATGAGATCTGATACATATGTGTATTATCACACATTCTTATCTCAGTATGCCTATCCAAAATAACACAGTGACCTAAAATAATAAAACCATAATTCTGTGATCACACCTGCCAGGGAGCTAAAAACCTAGCTGTAGACCAAGCTTCACAAATTGATTGCAGGGAATTTACTGGTGTAGTAAGTGACAAAGCAACTGGCAGCCATGGGGACTAAAGTAGTTTCAGTTCACAAGCTGTCCATTGAAGCAATAGAGAATTTATTCTGCAGCATTTGGGGGTGATTTGAAGTAACAAAATTTTACTGATTAGAAATGAAATGTGACAGGGATGTTTTCTATAGCCCTAGCTATGGGACGGGGTTGGTAGATTTTCATATAAACCAATAGGAACCTGAAAAAACAAAACAAAACAGGAATTGCAGTAGACAGTGATTATAGCCTGTGCATGAAAGGAAAACAGTTTTATTCAGCCAGTAAGTAAATATGGCCAATAAATTTCCTGTATAATGTTTCCAAGGATGGCAGACATCATTGTGAGGTAGATCATTATTGCTGTATTTATATTTTTTGTTCTAGAGTTAACTGTAGCATTATACATTCTTCTTTTTCTTCCTCAGATTTACTTCCATTCTGTATATGAGGTTCTTGAAACAATTTTATTTTCTCCTGTGGATAGATAGACACTTACCCAAATCTCTCTGAAATGAAAATAGTGACTCTCAATGAAAGAGTAACTGGGAATTAGACTAGGATATTAGAAGCCCTGGATTCTAAGATCACTTACTTTCTAATTTCTGCTTTGCTTTGAGCAACTCACTTCTCTATATTCTGATTTTTTCATCAAGTGTATACTTATACATAACCATTACTTTACACTGCCTCCTATTAGGGCAGTGGTTATAATAAATCAGCCGTGACTTGTTATCCTCTTTTTTCCTTTGCATAATTACAAATATGTTTATTTGTGTGAGCATATGCATAGTATCACAAAACACTTCCTATGTTGTCCCGTTGACTTCTGTGGAAAATAACAAATGAACAAACAAAAAGTTGTTTCTGGTCATACTCAAAATACTTAAAGGAAGGAAATTGTTTACAAAAATGTTTCAAATTCTGAAAAAAAAAATAAAAAATTCCAGTTCATAGGAATGTTTCTAAAATCCAGTTAGACAACAGACCCATGTTGTGCCCAAGTCATGTGATGGCTGCAAGTGTCCATCAGCTGTTTGGAAACAGTGTGCTTTATATTCCCAAGAAGCCTTGGTTGAATATCAGGTAGTCTTGTTTATTGATTTACTTAGTTTTGAAACCTCTTCTATTTCCAAGCAAATTAGGACAATTCTGAATGGAACGTCTGTGATGTACAAAGCATTTCTGCTGTCCTCCGTAAGGAAAATCTTCACAAACATCCATGTAGCTTTTCTGCTGTTATCCCTCTTGAGATCTCCTTTACATTTTGATTACTCACCCTGATTAGCTCATTGCTTCTTATGCTCCTGACAAAGTCTTATTATTAATTTTTATTTCTTCAGCTAGGTGCTTCTCAGAAGTGTTTCTGTTTGCCTTATTATGGGGTTTTTTTAGAGGTTAATTGACTAGTTTTGTTGCTTGTAACTTCTGCCTTTTCGCAGATTCAGTATTATAACTGGGGGAAAATTTAGACAAGACACAGAAGTTCTCATGGAATTGAGTTTAGAACTGTCATGTCCTGTACATTCACTGCAACTCTCAACAGTGTAACATTAATTGTGATGCCTAGTTATCCTGATCTATTCCTGTTTTATGTAGGGAGTACATGTTTTAGCATTGTTTCTGCAATTTTTTTAAGTCTTTCAGGCTTTTCTGTGTTACAGAATATAAATACAAAGACAGACAGTAAACATGAAGTGTTAAAGATTTAAGATTTATGTTCAGCACCAGGATCTGAAATTAAGCTTTGTAAAGCCAGACTAGCTGATTATTGACTATTTAAAACTTTAAAGTACAATTGTCAGGAATGAAATACCACTGCATTTGTCTCGGGTTTTTTTTTTTGGGGGGGTTGTTTGTTTGTTTGTTTGTTTTCCAATGTGGAAAAGCATGTGGCAAATTGTCTTTGTCAGCTGAGTTCATAGTCCTCATTTTCCAGTAATGCCTCTGTAGAACTTCACATTCTCAGGCATTTATTCCGTGCACAGTTGCTATGCAGTCAATACTAGTAAACCGGAAACTTAGACAGTAACACAAGACTTCAAGTACATATGGATATTTATTCCTGTACCAAGCAAGTATAAAATGTACTACTAAGACTTTGTAGATATTATATGCCCTGGGCAGGTGTAGAACTCTTTC
>NW_010333541.1:0-4154 GCF_000700745.2 Antrostomus carolinensis | reverse complement strand
TGTAAAAAATGGAAGATTAAGAGTCAGAAATTGTAACAATTGGTACCTATGGATACTCCTCTTTCATATTTTATATACAAAAACTCACAGAAGGATTTCACCAAACATGATACCTAGTATGGACCATATCAATTTCAATGCTGACTGTTGAAATAAAATATAAAGCCCTCATCTGATCCGTCTTTCTAAATAGTGCCTCAAACAGTAGTTTATATCTCCAAATGGTTCAATTTCTGTAACCACTGGAGCCTGAGCTTGTTTTGCTGACAGCTTCTACTCCATGCTGGCCATTACCATGCTGACATAGCATTTTTTGCAGGTTCATTTTCTTCTTTCTAAAGGGAAGTGGTGGCAACAACAGTTTATTTTGTTTGAAGCCACAGGTAAGGTATATGCTGCCAAAATCTGGTTTCCTGAGTCTGCTGGAGAAAATTTCACAGACTGAACCCAATCTGCAGGCCACCAGCTGGTCCATGCTATAAATTAATCAGTGGGAAATTATACATTTTAAATCAGGCTGTATTAACTAATTTGTTATGAATTATAATAATTTGGTTAGGGCAATGTTTGTTTGGCTCTGTCATTGTAGTTTTTTCCTTTTTCCCTTATTTTGATGCACCACAGGAAATAAACACCTGCTTTAGTCATTGTTTATCCTGTCCTGAAATGGGAAATAGAGGAGGAAACTTATCAGCAGTCATTTCCACTCTGTTTTCCAGGTCTTTTATTAGTAATACCAAGCTTTCTTATACAGATGACATAGAAATTGAGGTATATGATAACTAATATGATTTGATGAAATTCTACATGAAAAAGAATCAATTGTTAATACTACCTGAATGGTGCAAAAATTAATTAAGTGTGTGAGACATTCGGGTAGTGTTAAATGTGATATAAGGTCCTATTTAGAACAGAATCTGGATAAGCCCAGACTGTAAATCTATATAAAATATCAATTGCTCAGCATCACAGGACTCTAAAATGGCTTCTCTTGCAAAAAGGAATAAAACAGAGTTGTATTCTTATGCAAATTTGTTGAATTGATTTTTTTTTTCAATGCACAGATCCCAAGTGACTGTCATGAATCTACAACACAATTTGAATGAAGAAATTGGTCAGCTATATCAGTTGTCTATTCTGGTTCAATCTTGGGTAGAGACTGAATATTCAGCAAGCAGTGATATCCAATGTAGTACAATAGAAATAATTTCTCTGTGTATATCCATAGTCTGCATGAAGTAACTAAATACTAAATGCCTATTATATTTTTACAGAACTCATTCTCTGAGCCAAATCTGCAAATCTAATCTACTTGTATTAATTCCATTATATTTTTAATCTTCTTAACTACAAATGGTTGTATATCAAAAAGACCTAAATATGTTAGTGAGCTTGATTATCCAGTTAATACTTCCGTTAATGACCAACTTTGAAGATAGTATTAAATTTTCAAAGACCAGATATTTGCATTAATTTTTTTATATTTTAAAACGATTATTTGCTTGTTAAAACACATTACTGATCAGGACAAAGTGATTGTAACAACTCAGTATTTGATTTTTTTTTAATTATTTTTTTTGTTTAGAAAAACCATCTCTATTTTTTTCTGTTGTTTCAGCTGTGAGTGGGGCATCTTTCATCTGACTTTATCTAAAAGTTAGGCATCTTATTTAAGCTGTCAATTTAATTTAATTTTAAGGTATTAATCTAATCTTAGAGAGCAAATTAATCTCATAATGGAATCAAAGTCAAGTAGGATAAATCTTCTTTTCAATATACCTATGTCTCTTCATTGACAAAAGAGGTAGTATGAATGACTTGCCTTAGTACTTCACTTTTATGTGACAAAAATCAGTGGGGAGAAACCTACTTTAAGATTCTGCCCATCATCTGAGATGTCCAGAGGATATCCCTGACTCTTTTCTAATTTCCCACCCCTCTCTCATTTTTGTGACTCTAGGTACAGCAATGATCCACAATTGTCCTTTTTCTTTTCTAGAAATTGCCCTTTTCTAGGCCCCCACCTTCTTAATCTCTCTGCAGCTAAAGGACAAGACTGCAGATTTTTAGTATTAGCTTTTTCAAAAAAATCCAATAACTAACTCAAATACTAGTTTATTTCTCAAAATCTAAGTTTGGCTGCTTTCTGAAATGGAAAGATCTAACATATTTCTCTGGAAAATGCTCAGTAGCATAACATAGCTCTTCAGGAATCAAAAAAACAACCTTTGGTCTAGTGATAAAAGTCCACTATTTTATATAAACTTGTCTCAGAGGATATATTTTGCTCATACTGCCAGTTGTGAAGTAAGTATCTGTTGATTTCTTTAATTGCTAAAAGTGGACGTCTAGTTATAAACAAGTAAACACATTCTGTATATTAAAATCTGTCATACATTATACAATATGAGCAATGCTTCATTTGAAAATGATTGATTTTATTGTGCTGTGATCCATAACATTAGTTTATAGAAGTATTTATTCTCTCAACTGTACATGGTTAAGACACACACATCATATACTTTTGGTCTGAGGTTTGTTTGTTTGTTTGTTGTTTTTTTTAAGTGGGATTCTTTATTTTGATGAATTTTTGTTCATAAATATGCAGAGTATCTTTAGAGTGAGATTTGATGAAAAATAAGAATAGTAGTGAAAGTCCTTTTTCCTTTTTAATTTCTATGAAGGTAAAGAAGTTATGAAAAGTTGCAGAAGGAGAAAGAAGAAAAATTGAAAAGCAGTGGATATTTTTGCCGTTACAGAGACCCATTTTGCTTAGAAGTGCTTTTCAAGGAACTGGTAAAAGTTACGTAAAACTTTGCTTGCAAATGTGCATTTGGAAACTATCTATGGCAAGACAGATAGATTCTACTCTGTTACACCCAGCTGTCTCTTTCCTTGTGTTTATTTGGCCATAACCAAGGCAACACTGATCATATTGAAACTAGACAGTGTATTTCTGCTTTTGTTTCCTTTGAAACTCCCATGTACAGGGTCTTTTTGTACTGCCTACAGGAACTGCTGAACTGGTGAGAGCATTTATCTTCAAGAGAGTGCAGCCAGGTTTCTGGTAAGGCTGCTAATAGAAGGAATTGATTTCATTGTCAGAGCTAAATGGCACCTTTCTGGCAACAGACACGTTGAGTCACATCTGCTACGCATGTAACTCTATGCTGTTCTCTTGGAAACTTTCCTGTATGGGGTCTGTCTGCCTCTCAAAACCCAGGCAAAAAAACAGCCTTTTTGAGCAGTTCATTTTGGTCAGGATTTCCAGCTACTGAATGTCTGCAGAGCCTATTCTGACACTTATTTTTGATGGTTTCCACATATCCTGTCTTCAGGTCAGTATCTTCACTGTATCCTGTGAGATGAGATGAGTGAGATGTCATAAACCACTATAAACTCCACAATGTAAATAAATTACCTCAAGAAGAGCCCGTTTGCTTCCTATGCAGCTTTGTGACTCACTGCAGGTACCAGCTGATTTCCCTAAACTTTTTGGAACAACTTTCTCTAATCAAGACACTGCTTGGGCAAAGTGAAGCAATAGCTGCTTTCAAAATTTAATGGGTACAAGCACATAAAAAAGAATGAAATTAGTCAGCCAGAGAGGTTGAAACAGCAATTAGCTAAGGAAAAACCTATAAGCTGACCTGAACATGCAAATCATCCCTCACATGTTCCTCCTACATGAAAGGTAAAAAAATCACAGAATTTTGTCACTTAACATGATTTTTCCTCCAGACAGTAGATAATTAATCATCCTATTGCCCTTTATTAGGTAAACAGAGCCGTGAATGAAATTACATGCTCATTAAAGTAATCAAAACTTGAAAAAAACTCCATTTAACAAATTATGTGAATCAGTACATAGCTTTACTTTTCAGATACAAAATGAAATGTAGTCTAAGAAATTGCAGGGTAATTAGCACCTGTCTTTTCTTTCCCTCCACTCAGTAATTCTAGTCTTTGTCTTATCTTTGTTTTCTCCCAGTAATGGATCTCCTCTGATCTTCCCAGAGAGATCTGTCAAATTATTCCATGTTCATTTTTTGACGTGAATGTCAAATTATTTTTCCCAGGAGTACAAATAGTAATAACAAAGAGAAAAAAAAAAAAAAAAGGAAGTCTGCCATGAAAAGAAGCAAAAGTAGCCT
>NW_010333540.1:4319-10176 GCF_000700745.2 Antrostomus carolinensis | reverse complement strand
CCCGCGCAGCCGGAGGCAGCGGGCCGAGACAAAGGCAGCTCGGTGCGCAGCCTGCACCCCGCGGGCGCTGGGTTCGGGGCTCTGCCTTGGCAGCTCGGGTGGGAGAGGGAGACAGTCCGCCGTCTGTCAGCCCGGCCGCGGTAGCCGTCGGTGTAGAGCGTTACTAGAAGGAGCGCACAAAGAGAGTGGGTTTTTGTTTATCTGGCGAAGCGCATCAGGAAATTCCCAGCAAATAAATACTGTGAACTCTGAAGGAGGAGCTTAGCCGGGGCGTGAAAGCAGAGAATTTTCTAGTATTGACACAATCCTCTGTGTGTGTGAATATGTATATGCACTTGTGCATTTCTAATGCCTTTTTTGTCTTCGTGTCACCAACTCTCTCGCTCCGTTCTCTGCTTCAGGGAAATACTGGTCCTGTCTGAAGTACCCCAGGCTGGGTTTTGTTTGCATAGCTAAAAGCGTTATACAGCTAAGCAGAGACAGAATGTATACCAGCATTTGGGTATAACAATACATGAAACGAGCCACATTGTTTAAGCTGATTTTGGAGAAAGAAACCTTCACCTGCACTTTAACAAGGCTCTTTCTGGGAGGCAGGTCAGTGTATGAATCTTACAGAAGCATCTGTTAATTATTTAAAATTAGGTGCGGACAGAATTCCTGTTGTGTTTCTTTCCCCTGAGAAAATGACAAATTTGCAACTGACTCTTACACATATCATTGTTCAAAACAGAAACAGGAGGGAAAAACATTGCTTTAAAGAAATCTGAAGATGAGTGCCCACACACAAACTGCAGAGAAAGGACAGAACACAACGCTGCTGTGCCAGGAAAGCTATGTTTGCAGTGGGACAGATGAAGCAATCTTTGAGTGTGATGAGTGCCGGAGCCTACAGTGCCAGCGTTGTGAAGAAGAGCTGCATCAGCCGGAAAGGTTACGGAACCACGAACGGACCCGTATAAGACCCGGCCATGTCCCTTACTGTGACTCCTGCAAAGGTGCCAATGGGAACATACTCCATGCCAGTATGACGGGCTCGAGGCAGATAGCAGCAGTGAGGTGCCAGGTGTGCAAAATCAACCTCTGCCTGGAGTGTCAGAAGAGAACACATGCTGGGGGGAACAGAAGGAAGCACCCTGTCACTGTGTACCATGCTGGCAAAGCCCAAGAGCAGGAAGAGGAGGAGGGGATGGATGAGGAGACCAAGAGAAGGAAGATGACAGAGAAAGTCGTGAGTTTCCTCTTGGTGGATGAAACTGAGGAGATTCAGGTAAGAACTGCTGTGGTTTGTTTGAACAGATGAGATAGTTTCTATCTTGGTCTAAGAGCCTGCTGTGATGCATGATTAATACTTGAAGTGTAACTGGCAGCAATGGTAACAGAATGAGGATAGCCAGTTAAAGTGTCACTAAGTGAGTATCTTGGGCCAAAAAGACACAGTGCCTTGGAGTGGCCTTGCTCAGGAGTACCTCTAAAGGTCAAGATCATCAGAATCTTGTGTGCGGCAAAAGCCTCCTCTAAGATGCTTGGTAAGCGAAGCTGGTGAAAGAATTGACTCTGTACTGAGACACACACAACTAAGATAAGAGCTCTCTGTGCAGGATGCTGATCATTCCTGAACAAAATTGAACTAGAGGATTGCAGTAGATACCCTGCAAATGGGAGTGCTGGCAGCCAGTCTCCTACCGTATGACTAGGGGTAGGCACTGTACCAAGCAGTGCTAATGCAAGACTACAGCCCCCTGCTACCCTCCTTTAGCATCAGTATATCCATCTGATTTTTAGTAATAGGATAAAGTAGAAATACGTGTCCAAAGTGTGCCTATCAAGACCTGCAGACACCATGATTAAGCTCTATTACTTGTCACAAATGTTATTCCACATTAGCCTTTTGCTGAAAGAAGGTGAAACTGGCCATCAGTTAGGAGCAGGCCTGCTGGTGATACTCATAGAAATACTAGTTGATTAGGAACAGCCTCTCAGGAGGCATTATTTTAGGGAGTCTAGCATTCAATATATGCAGTTAATTAACTCTTCTGTTAGCCCTTGCATTTGGTGGGAGTAAGCACTTTACAATATAAAAATACTTTACAGATGTGAAAACAGCAATGTGTGAAAGTCACAGAGCATGTTAGTTATGCAACTAAAAATTGAGCTTTGTCTTCTGGCTTCCAGTTTGCATCATTCATGTTAAACCTCATTCAGGAAACACTGAAAGAAGTGTGTAGTCACCTGAAGACTCGATATGTGGTTGTTCTAATTTAACATTCGTGCTACCAGCAGAAAGATTTGTGATGATATTCTGATTGTTGGTAGTTATTCTTATCAATCATAATAACAGTCACTGTGTCTGCCATGCATTGCAAGAATATGTGACTCAAGTATCTTGTATCTATTCTATATTATAGAAGAGTATATATACGTACACTATAATTATACTATAGTATACAATAGATGCAAGATGCTTGGGTCATGTTTTGGTCAGTTCAGGTGTACTGACTGACAAATTCTTATGGCTTTTGGAGGGGAAAGGGAGGAAAGGATGACAGTCTTTACGATGCACTAACATAGAAAATGTGCTATGCAGGACACTAGTGACTGTAAACTGAGTGATTGAGTTTCAAGTGTAGTGGCAGTCCTGAGTTTGTATGCCTCTCCTAAGCACACACACATTTCCTTGTAATGCATGGCAGATGCAACTACTACTTTAAGATGCAAAACTTTTCGATAATCTTCATCTAGCCATTAGAGCAAGCTCTGAAATACCTTAGAGCCCAGGGCTGTCCTGGAAAGCTGCTCACAAGCTGTGGCTGTACCAGTTTAGGTTATCTTTATGCTCATGAATCTGTAAGCCTTATTGAAGCAGACTTTTGGCTGCCTCTTGCAAGCAAGTGCAGTGCTATTTAAATGTCATGGGCAATAAAGCCAGCTTCCTTACTGGGACAGCAGTGGTCCTTTATCAGGTCATAGCAATCTGATCAGAGCAGGGTTGAAAAAGCTCTTCAAAACAGAGCTCTTCCATCTGGAGTGGTCTCCTTTGTCACATGACATCTCACAGCCAGACTCAAAGTGGTTTGAGAGTTTTCAATTAAAATATTTTCTGGCAGCTGGAACTTAAAGGGTGCTTGCTGTTATAATGATATTTCTGCTAGTGAGCACGAGGACTTTTATTTAGAGAGAGCTGTCAGATGATAAGCTAGCTCTGAAGACATCTTCTGTAGCATCGTTTGCCCTTGATAATCTTGAACAGCCAGTTGAGCTATAGGAAAGTGATCCTCAGTCTTTTCTTTTGTGCTTGTCATTAGCAAGATTATTGCTGATTATGTGGGGAGAAATCCTTAGTGTTCTTTATTTAAACCAACTTTTTGTCCAAAAAAGCCAAAATGGTAATAACTTGAAATGTGGAGAGTCAGGGTTTGAGGGTGTGTGGCTTTTTAAGCTTGAGCAGACAGGAGAAGGATTTATCAGAATTATGGAGTCCAGCTATCTTTAACCATCTGTTTTCTGACCTTTGGAACTTGAAGATTGTCTGCCATAGCAATGTTAAATACTAGTCCTACAAAATTAAGCAGAACTAGTTATGCTGCTGAGTAAACATGATGGATCAAGATACTTGCTGATGTATACTTGTTTACAAACCTCTAACTTGAAAGTAGTTCAATAAGATGGGAACACAAGACAAAGACATTTCTTTTTTAGTTTCCTTTGGAACTTGGAATTGTTAAGCTCAAATGGTTATGTTTCATCTCATTGTCCCTATTGGCTTCTTGGCGATGGTAGTTCTGAAACTGAAGGACATTTATAGTGTGTAAGCGATAACTGAGCTAGTTCCAGACCCAGAAGCAATGTAGATTAATCCATAAGGAGCTGTGCCTGAGCAAATTAGTTTAGCTGAGAGGTGGAGATTCTCAGCTTGGGCTCAGCACTGCACTGATACAACTATGATAATTCTGGGATCTGCATAATTGTCTTTATGCCATGTTGCACAGATGTGCTGGCCTACTCAGAACTAGTTTGGAGCTTCTTGCGCTTTGCAGACATAACCATAAGCTCAGAAAGCTGAGGACTTCTTGTGCTTCTTTCAAACCCACTTAGTCAGGAAAGGTCCCATTTTAAACCAGTGCTTGTGAAGCAGTTGTTTGCAGAGAACTGAATGGTCGCTTAAGTTTATATCTGCAAAATACAGACCTCTCTAATGTTCATCATAACTGTACTGTATCTGAGCACCTCAACAAGAGATTGATTATCATGTTAAGAAAATGCTGTTGAAGGTTAAATCCAAGTTTGCACTGCAAGTCTGTGGAAGAACCAGAGGGAAGGGTTGTGCCTTATGGAATCCAATCCCAGCTGTCTCACATACAACACAGCATGATGCTTTGTGGCTCTTGCGAGTTAGTCCCCAGCCATCTTGACCTACACCACAAATTTTCCTTTCCTCCTTCCAGGACTTGTTGCCTCTCATAAGACTATATTGACTTGTCCATGTTTTACAAATTGGCATCACCTGCAGTGTAAACTTTATTCTAGGTCCTTTTTCTTAGGCTGTATTATGCAGTTTCTCTTTACACAGTATTAAACTTCTGGCCTTATCTATCACATATCTAAAGCTGAGACTTCAGTCAAGTTGTTCTTGATAACTGCAGCATCTGTTTGTTAATTGGCTCTGATATAGTCTCTCTTCCTTGCTCAGAATGATACTGTGGGAATTACTTCCTCAGTCAATTGCTTTGGTCTTGTCACTGCTGTCATTACATCTTCCACATCTCTTTGCCATGTTAGACTCAAACTGCATGCCGCCTTTTTTTTTTTTATGTGTGTAAATCCCCCAACTGAATCTTCTGATCTGCTGTCAAGATGTCAGCTTTCTTTTCTTGTCTCCAACTTGCTGAATTTTCAAACAAGCATCATTGTGCTGCTACTAATACTGCCCTGTGCATACAGGAGACACTTCCCTTAAGGACTTAAAGAATAAATTAATTGATATTGTTTAAAACTCCTCTATACTTATGGATCTATTAAGAAAAACAAAGCAAAATACAACAATAAAAAAAAAAACAAACTCAGGTTAGGATAGTTGTTTTAAGTTCTGATACTGTCTCATTGTCTCTTGAACTTTTCCACTGGTGTGTATCTGCGTTTGTCTCTTGTACTTATGTTTATGCAGTTTCTGGAACAATATCCATTTTTGCTTTGTCTTTAAACAACACCTTTGCAAGAGATCTCTTTAGCATAAAGCAGAGAGTTATGTATCAGTTGTACAGTGAACTCTATTTACTACTACTTCGGACACAGGGGAGAAGAAATGCTTAACAACACATAACAACAATTTTATGTTTTTATCTTGGAGAACAGATGTTGAGAGTTTTTACCACAGGTCAGAACTTGGTTGTAGTCTCACTAGTGGCTTCTATGATAACATTTTATCTAAAGCCCTAATTAAAGACTTAGCACATATACTTTATAGAAGTAGAGAAAGTCTTTCATTGACCTCAGAAAATAGGAGACATGCTTGATTGTTACTAGTTTGCCTTAAAGAGTTCACTGATATTTGATCAGAAACTAGCTCTGTCTCTAGAAATTACCCAATCTCTGGGTTGCAAAGAAGAATAAAAGGTACCGACTTTGTAACCCACCTTACCAAGGAGACAGGAAGAAAAGAAAGTTTCTCCTCTAGCTAGTCACAAAAATAATATCCCCAGCAGTATAATTTATGTGGGAGAAGGGAGCATACATTTATTACTAAGTCTTCCCAAGGTACCCACTATGGGCTCCCTTTCTTCAGTTAGCAGTCTTTTTGCTTTCGTCTCAATTTCCTAAATCCAGCCCCATTCCTTGAGTTCGTTTTACTCCTGGTAGC
>NW_010333540.1:884-4284 GCF_000700745.2 Antrostomus carolinensis | reverse complement strand
TCAGCAAACACTGAGCAGCATCTATATAATGCTTTGCGGTCAGTTTAGCTGATGCAGAATGACCCATAGCCCTTATTCAAATGCAGACCATTTAATGCAATCATTAAATAACGAGCCTCTAACAGTGTAACAGTCCATGTATCCTTCTCTGTCCCCTCTTGTTAAAAAGTTACAGTGATAACTCCTTAGGGGTGCTAGTTGCTTTGCTTTTCTCACTCCCACTGTAAAGCTGATGAAAATACTGTGATTTTTTCCTTACTACCTACTGATTTGAGCCTGGCCAAAGTCTAGGGATGAGAGAATGGAGAATCACTAGGAATGCTTTTTCTAGTCAAATATTCTTTGTCAGTCAGTGTAAGCTAACCGTGTCTTCTCTCCTAAGAGAAGATCGCAATCTCTTTAAGTCTTATTGCTTGCTTATAGTAGAAAAGCATTTGTATACCAAATAGTACTAGTTCCTATGGCACTCTTACTTGATTTGCTCTTGGGGGAATGTTTTTGTTTTATGCTTTAGGGCAGCACAGTCAGCTGTAAGTTTCTAGGAATTTTAATCCTTATCCTGTAAACTAAAGAGTAACAGCTGGTATATTTGCCATAGATGTAAAGGAGGAAGAAGTGTAGAAGGTTCCAAGTTTCTTCAGGTCAGTGTGATCTGTCGGATCAGGATATGTAATTTCTGTCCCTCATCATTGTTTCTGTACCATTGATGAGTTTTCCTCCTCTGTGCTTCAGAGGTGTTTTCTTGCCAAAGTATTTTTGGGAGTTGCTGTCTTACGCTCCAGGAATTTTTCTCTTATTACTTTTGTATTTTTCAGTATTCCTCCTATCCTAGTCTGTTATCAGTTTTGCAGTTCCCTCTCCTACACTAAAGTGCACTGTTTTTCTGTCCTTGGAATAAAGCATCAGAAGAACTACTTAGCAATTGCTGGTTAGGAGTGTTCTTTCTTTTACTGGACATATACTAGTATTTTGAAGAGTATTTTTAGAACACAGGAGAGGAGCCATCCATTCAACAAATGCATACCTCCTTTAACAGTCTCAGGCTGACTCCTAGCTATTTGAACATAGCCTCTTACAAATACTGCTTTTCCCTGCACCTGCTCTTGCACCTTCTTCATGACACATCTCTCCTGGCCCATAATTAAAGTCAAATATCTTGCTTGTTTCCTGTCTCTTTTGTCCATATGCTGGAATGAGTAGAGGTGTGGAAGCAAAGGAGAGCATGTCACAGGTGAGAAAAGCTGGTAGCAAGCCACTCTGGAATTATACCCACTGTTTGATTTGAGGAGTTGCTGAATGTAATACAGTTCCTGAACTAAATAGGATTGGTGGGGGGAGGGGGTGTTCCAGTACTTCCTCTGCTGTACCCCTCTTTCCACTTATCCAGTGAATCCTTTTGGGCTCCTAGGTGCTGTCAGCAGGAGCAGGATGTGGGTGCTTTAGGATGCATTCAAGAAAGAAAAGGGAACTGGCAGCTTGCTGTCCTCCATCCCTTCTGTCTCCTCCACTTTCTCACTTCTGCAGGGGTCACCAGGAGGCAGATGTTGCTGCAGTACACTTTTTACTTTTTTTTGCAGGTGGTATTAATGCCTTGCTTTAGGATTTTATAAAGGCAGAAGTTTCACAGTCCTCTGTCCTCCCTGTCAAAACACCCTACAACTGGTAAAATAACCAGAGTAACTATTTTCTAGGAAGAGTGGAATTGCAATACAAGTAAGTTTGTAAATGCCCCTCCTAGCAAGGACAGTGGTATAAAATAGTGTCCACACAAGTAATCTATTGACTTCTACTCCGCTCTTGTAAGGCCCCACCTGGAGTACTGCGTCCAGTTCTGGAGCCCCCAACATAAGAAAGACATGGACCAGTTGGAACAAGTCCAGAGAAGGGCCACCAGGATGATCCGAGGGCTGGAGCACCTCTCCTATGAAGACAGGCTGAAAGAGTTGGGGCTGTTCAGCCTGAAAAAGAGAAGGCTCCGGGGAGATCTCATAGCGGCCTTCCAGTACCTGAAGGGGGCTACAAGAAAGCTGGGGAGGGACTTTTCATAAGGGCTACTAATGACAAGACAAGGGGAAATGGGTTTAAACTGAAAGAGGGCAGGTTTAGATTAGATATTAGGAAGAAGTTCTTTACTGTAAGGGTGGTCAGACACTGGAACAGGTTGCCCAAGGAAGTTGTTGATGCCCCCTCCCTGGAAGTGTTTAAGACCAGGCTGGATGAGGCTTTGAGCAACCTGATCTAGTGGAGGGGGTCCCTGCTGAAGGCGGGGGGATTGGAACTAGATGATATTTGAGGTCCCTTCCAATCCAAACCATTCTATGATTCTATGATTCTATGACCCTTAGTACTGAGAAAGACTACTAGTTACAGCATGAGCTCCCTCACTGACTTGCTGTCTTCTGGGCAAGTCTGTTCACCTGGATGTGGGCTCTGCTGCTACAGCTGTGACATTGGGAGGGTAATTGGTAGCTGTGTAGCTAAATTAACATCCATGGAGAACTTGAAAGGTACTTAGGATGCAGAATAATGATTTCTGCTTCATTGTTTACTGTTCTCTTAAAGAGTTAGATGGGGCTTTTAAAGTAGTGTTATTTCTGCAGCAGTTGCATTTACCTTGAAGTCTTTTTTAGTTTTGAGTTCTTGCAAAAGTAGTTTTTCAGCTAGCAAACAAGTTAGTGGACTGTCTTGTCTTGTGCTTTCAGCAGTTTCATATAACTCAGCTGTCATCTGCAAGGATAACTTGTCTGGTAAAAGCAGTATTACAGTCCCTATTGCTCCTTGGGTTAGGGAGGGGTCCAATCAAACTGAATTACCTCCCCTTATATTTATTTCACCACTGTCTTAAAACCTTTAAAATAGCGTCTCTCTCTTTGGGTAGGATTTGAGCAGGATGTAACTCTTACCTCTTTGTCTCTTTCAGGGAAGAGTCCTGTATTAGATAGATGTGGGCTTCAGACACGGGCAGCTTTCCCCTTTCACTGCAGGAACCTGTAGGTCCTGTTGAGACTTACTCTGTTAAGCTCTGTACAAACCCCTGAAAATACTGTCTCTGAATTCCTTTGCCAGAGCTGTGGGAAAGAACAGAATAACTTTGGTCTGAAAAAGATACTCAGTTCAGGGACATAATTTTCATAGAATCATAGAATGGTTTGGGTTGGAAGGGACCTTAAAGATCATCTAGTTCCAACCCCCCCTGCCATCAGCAGGGACACCTTCCACTAGACCAGGTTGCTCAAAGCCTCATCCAACCTGGCCTTCAACACTTCCAGGGAGGGGGCATCCACAACTTCTCTGGGCAACCTGTTCCAGTGTCTCACCACCCTCCCAGGAAAAAATTTCTTCTTGATGTCTAACCTAAACCCACCCTCTTCCAATTTAAAGCCATTACCCCTTGTTCTAT
>NW_010333540.1:575-807 GCF_000700745.2 Antrostomus carolinensis | reverse complement strand
CTCCTCTTTTTCCAGGCGGAACAGCCCCAACTCTCTCAGCCTGTCCTTATACGAGAGGTGCTCCAGCCCTCAGATCATCCTCGTGGCCCTCCTGTCTGGAAAGACAGGTCCATGTCTTTATTGCATTGGGGGCTCCAGAGCTGGACACAGTACTTCAGGTGGGGCCTTACGAGAGCGGAGTAGAGGGGGAGAATCACCTCCCTTGACCTGCTGGCCACGCTTCTCTTGATGC
>NW_010333540.1:0-203 GCF_000700745.2 Antrostomus carolinensis | reverse complement strand
CACCCATCAATGGTTTCCACTCAGACATTGAGCTGTTGACCACAACTCTTTGAGTGCAACCATCCAGCCAGTTCCTTATCCACTGAGTGCTCCATCCATCAAACCCACATGTCTCCAACTTAGAGACAAGGCTGTCGTGCAGGACAGTGTCGAACACCTTGTACAAGTCCACGCAGATGACATCAGTTGCTTTAGCCTTATCC
>NW_010333539.1:21992-60726 GCF_000700745.2 Antrostomus carolinensis | reverse complement strand
GGGGTCTGGAGCGAGCTAAGGGACCGCTGCCGGCCCGCACCGGGCTTGCAGTCCGGGCGGGAGGAGCGGGAACGGGGGCTCCGGGACTCTCCCACTCCCTTCCCACAGGGCCGGGGCTGGCAGAGCTGCCCGGCTGCACCCCGCTTTGCTCTCTGCCCGGCCGCGCTCCTTAGCTGGCAGCAAACGGCAGCCGGTATCTTTATGGCAGGTAAACGTGCCGGGACCTGGCTACCTGAGTAAGGAAACGGCTTTAAAGGGTTGGAGAAAAAGTGTAAGGAGAGACACCCCACCGGCTTGCAGCCATGAGAGTGAAAGTTTTTTGCCTACTTCTTTGCATGTCGTATAGTGCTCTCAAACCAGATCCAGATGAGGACTTGCAGGGCTACCTTGTCCTGGAGGGCAGGTGAGCTCTGAATTCTTCCTAGCCACCCTGGTAAAGCTGTATCTGCCTATCAGAGCCTCATTCTCCTGGGAAATGGAGCTGTTCTAGTCCTAAAAAGTTGTCAACCCTCTCCTGATACTGACAAATGCACCCTTGGATGAACAGAAGTAAAATGGTGCTTCTATGAAATGTTTTATCCGTTGGTGCCTGGATATAGCTTCCCTCTCCATTCAAGGGCCCAGGGCTTACCAGCCGGCACAGCAAGTTACAGATGGTAACTTCACAGAACTGGCAACTCACTTGCTCCCTTGCTGTCCAGTTCCAGTGTGGGTGAGGCAAGGCAGATCACTATGCAGTGAAAAAGGTATCATCCACTCTTGGTAAATGGCTGCTCTGTGAGGGAGATTTTTGTGAGCACTTTGTCTCTAAAGAGAATTTGCCAGCAAAAGAGGGTGTTCAGAGCCAGCAAAACTCAGCTTTGAGTTAGAAAACAGTAAAACTATTTATTACTTTTAAAAAACCTAAACCACCCAAAACCAAGAATCCATTGAACACTTCTAGTTGAGACCAAGAGATATGTTCTCTTTTCCTTCTTGTCTGAGGAAATAAGGCTGAAGGAATGACGCTGAGATGTCTGAACAGCGTCTGGCTCTTCTGTAACTACTTGACTGTATTCACTGATTTTAACCAAATGTGCCAGACAGTTAAAAGTCTGAAAAGTTTTATGTACTATCAGTTTCGTGAAAACTGGTGTTTTCATGTAACAGTGCAATTAATGGTAAATAATTAAATACTAATTTGTCCTACTGAGAGAATGGCTTCAGCTTCTGCTCAGTGTTTATTAGACATCACAGTACCCACAGAGCATTAACTCCTGCAGTACAAATCTGTAGAATAACTGGCATAGTCAGCTCTGCTGTGCATGGAACAATTTGTTTCAAATTTTGAATGAGACAAGGAAGATGTTTGTCAGCCTCAGAGTAAAACCAGAAACGTCCCCTTCCCAAATTATATCCCCAGATGGCCCCTTCCCCCTCCTGCTTTAGGATGATAGAGGTTCACGTGTTAGATCTTCAGCATTGCTGAGAGCAGATTGATCCAAAGCGGAGTTCTCAGAGCCAGCATGCTGGAGCAGCAGTGGCGGTAGATACTGGTTCCCTGTTAGTGATGCCAAGAGCTGACCTGGTCAGTGCCCATGCTGCTGCTCCCTGGTGCTCAGTGCCTGATGCTGATCACCAAGCAAGTGACACAGAAACACCAAAGGGATTCTTGTGCTGGGAGGGGGATTGTCATTCCACCTTGCACTGGGGTGACAGAACACCAAATGTTGGGGCTTCCCCTCTGCCTTGCTGTGCTGGATGCCCTTTCTTGGGCAGGAAACAACTTTGGGACTCACAGATGTTAGCTATGGTTAAACTTTCTCTGCTCCTGATTTCAAGTGGGATGGGATGGAAGGTCTCAAGAGAGGAAAGGATTGCATTCTTAAATTGTAGATCTGAACAGTTCATCTCTTGCATGTTGTTTAGGGTAAAGCTTGCTTAAACTTGACTCGTACAAGCTTGCAGAGATACTTCCACTGCAGCTGTGCTGAGCACTTTTGTATGACTGCGTTCAATTTTAGCCTGCCTTTAAACTCACTGATGTGTAGCTATCAGGCACAGTTTTGCAGTGGGAAATCCTAGTGCCTTTCTCCCTCCCTCCCACATTAGCACTAGTCTAGTGCATGTTGGAGAGGCTCACCCTGCAGCCGCCTCTTTCCTCCTCCCCCTGCAGATGGGAGCTTCTCCTCCAATTTTGTTAACTCATAGATGATATCACTGTTTGGATTACCATAAATCTGAGAGAAAAAGTCCTCCAGTTTTGTTAACTTTAGTCCAGATCCTGGTATAAATCTAGAGGAACTCTGCTCCCACTGATGAATTCCTCTGTCTGCCCGTCTGCCTGTGGGATCTGATTCTAGGTCATCTCTTGGTAGAGGCACTTGGAAGAAATGGTTTTCCCTCCTGAGGACAGAGTAATTTCACCGTCTTGTCTGTGGTTATATGTGCTAGAGAAAGGCGTTGGTAAATGTGAAATATACACAGATCAGCTGTGCTTTGAAAAGCTGCGTCTTTTCTCACCTTCCTAGAGGGCAGTTTAGGGATTCCAAGCCTTTTCCTCCTCTTTAGCTCTCCATCCGCCTTTAAGGGAGCTGGGTTTGGATTCTATCAGTGCTCCTGTGTGGCTAAATAAACAGGGCAGCAGATGGCCATGTGGGATTTAAGCCCTGTCAGATACAGATCTGACCATCTACAGCATGACCCACACCTTACAGGTTAGTGTAAGAATTTAATTCCTCCCAGAGGCTGAAAATTGCTCCAATGGGAAATTGTTTCAAATCTTAGGCAGCTCCTTCTAGACTTTCAGGCAAGGCTTCTGTGTTTGTGTTTTAGCGTGTGTGGAGCTTTGAAACTTCCACACAGAGTAAGGGCCTTATTTATGTGTGCTCGGTTGCCAGTAATTAAGTTCTCCCATGGAGAAATCAGGTAGCAGAAGGGCTGCAGCAGAGGCTGTGGTGAGAGGCAGGCTGCTTTTCTCAGTTCTGCATGCATATTCATTGCCGATTCTTAGCCTAGGGGGCTAAATTTAATTCTGTCCCTAGTGATGCCAGTGACAAGACTCTCATCTCATCCAGTCTGGTGGTCCCTGATTAATCTATGGAGAGCACACTGCCTGGTAACTGTCTCCTCCACTGCCGTTACTTTGCCACAGGCTGGCAGTTCAAAAGACTCCGTTCTGTATCTCTCCTGTGCATCCACTGCGATCTCGCATCTCCGAGTCGCACCTCCTGGTAGGAGTATCTCGGCTGGGAGTAAAGGTTGTCTGTAGTGGGGAAAGGTCAGCCGCTGGGCCCTGGGAAAGCCTGAAAGACTCTGGGCTTTTCTGTAGCCTGTAAGTCCCCCGTGAAAAGCCTGCACCTGAGTCGAGCCGTTTTGATCTGAACTCTTTGGAATTCATCGCTTTCTTCAGGCTACCTTCTAATTTGGCCTCGGGTCAAAATCATTTGACAAGAACAACACTGAGGACAAGTGCCCCCTCTTTTGGCCTTTATCTTGTCTAATTACCAGGAGCATCCCTGCACAATGGATCGGCTCCTTATTCTAATCTCTTCTTCTTTACTTATCTCCATTTTCTCTCCCTCTTCTTTTGTCTTCCAAAATCCCATGCACCATTATTGAAAGGCTGGGTACTGAGGTAAAAGGATTGTGCTGTGAGCTGTGGGCAAATGCTCTCCCAAAGCTACAGCTTTTCTACTGCTTTTTTTTTTTTTTTTCACCTGCATAGTTGGAGGGAGTTTCTGTCAGCCCTGGTCTGTGTATCTGTGCTGCTGACTGGGAGCAAGAGGGAGTAACGTGTCCTTTCTCTCCCCATGTCCCACAGAGAAACCTGTCAGCCTGACTTACCGATGCCCTTGTCGATTCTACGAGAGCAACGTGGCCAGAGCCAACATTAAGCACCTCAAAATCCTCTCCACACCCAACTGCTCACTTCAGATTGTGTAAGTCTCTTGCTCTTTTCAGCTGGGTGCAAATCTCAGGTGTCAAAAAGAAAGGTCACAGAGCTGGTTCCTGCTTTGGTGGCTGCAGTTCAGTGTGTGTCTCATGCCATGATTTCTATGTCTTCACCCCATGTGTCAGATACAGCTGGACCCAGCTTCACCCTGCACAAAGGACCCCAACTAGATGCTTCCCAGCTGTGTTCTACCTCTGTGATCTCCCTGTGACTATGTGATCCCATGTCATGTTTCCCCATGGGTGTGTGAGCAGGGATGTCAGGCAGGCTGTCCATTGCCTTGGATATAGAGCTTCATACCTTGAGGAAAAAAACTTTACCATGGTCTGAGTCTTCTAATGCTCCACTTCTGCTAAACAAGAGAGTAGCTAAACAAGCAAAATGAGTTCCTGGATTTTGTGTAGCTTCCACAGGAGGTACAGACCCTAAACATGTGCTGGCCTGATCTAGGGACACACTTACCAGGCAGTGACTAGCTGTGGTAAATCACAAATCACAGCAGGACAGAGCTGGTGGGAAATAACCTCTTCATTTTTGCAGAAAAAGAAACACTGATTTTCAGGAAAAATGGGGTTGTAGATTTGTGTGTGTGTTTGTTTTTGGGAAGATCTTTTTGGTTCATTTGTTCATGGGTGACTGCCTCCCTCATCTTCCAAAATTCAAGATCTTTAGAAGAGAAAAGTTAGCATTCATCTTTTCCTTTCAAGGGAGCCCTGCTACCATCAACTTCTGTTGACCTCTGTAAGAGGGTCTCAGTGACTGGACAGGGTTTCTGTTCAGTGCTCCCATCACTAGTTCTGTCTTCGATCCACATTGAGCTCTTCCAGTTGCAACTTAAATGCTGTAAAAATCTATTCTTTGTCATCAAAAACATTTCTGCCTTCAGAAAACTGATGTGGTTTCATGAGATTTCTCAGGAATGTAGAGATATATTGAAAAGCATGTATCCATTCATGAAAGAGTTTTTATTCTTTTTTTTTCTTTTTTAAACCACTTTGAGTAAATCATACACATTTTCTCATGTGTGCTTCTGCCTTAGGATTTGGTGGAGGACAGTGAGAAAAATGTAAGCCTCAGATGAGAAATAATTTCCTTTCACAGAAATGGCAAAACCAGCTGTGACTAACTCTGATCTCTACCTATAAACAATTTTGCAGGCAAGCATCCAAAATGCAGGAGTGCATGGATTTGTGCTCTGGGACTGTCAGTGGTTGTCATAAGGGTCCCAGTGCTAAGGCTTTTGTAGTGAATTTGGAATTTTCTGGAGTAGCTTCAAGAAAATGACAGGCATTTAAGACAGGATAGAGTATACATTTATCTCTCAATTAACGTATGATCATAGACATTAGAGACAGTTAAGAACATGAAATGCAGAAACACAAACAACTCATGTTCTTGTCCATTCTTGACCCAAATGTGTTTGTTTGCAATATGATTTAGTGGCACAGAGAACAGATGAAAGTATAGTTCACCATCTTTTTGTTACTTTAAAAAGTAAGGTACTTAAAAACTTACCTCCAAATACCCCTGAAACATTGTTAAGTTCAAAGTAGGTCTTTATTGAAACAGAAGCTGAAATGGAATCAAAACTAACATACACATTTCTCATCTTGATGGTTTTAAGCACACTCTGAATTTAGTGGATATGTGTTACATAGTGAAGGTGTAAGTAACTTGAAAACTACTGTTTTCAGGAATAGCGAATCTCAGTGAAATCACATAATTTCAAGGAAAGATTATGTATTTTTTTGCACAAGTAGATTCCCCTTTATGGTTGAGGGCACTTGTACCTGCACAAAAAGCCTAAGAGCAGGCTTTTGTCTTTGGTTCTATTTGAAGTCATCTCTGCAAATCCAGAAACCTGCCCTGTGTATGTCTATTTCTACAAAACCCACCCTAAATTCCCTGCCTTTCAGTACAGGGAAACAGGCATTTTTAGCATGCAATGGGTTGTTCAGATTAACACTGCATACAGTTGCCTAGGTTTCTGCTGTGACTGTACAAGGAGCACGGCCTGACAGGCTGAGAAACAAATGTTTAAAAAAAATAAATGTCTTAATATTAGGTGAGAGGAATTGCATTGCATGTGGCTGGAGGCTGGTTACGTGTGCTTTTGGTTCTGTACCCTGCGAGGCCAGCTCAAGAGTTCCCAGGCATTGCTAACATCAGCAAATCCATTCTTACTCTCTGTTGGTATCACTTCGCTGGAAATACTCCAGCTTGGCACTGCTGTAAGGGAAATATGAATTAGGCCCATTCATCTCTTTACTGGTGCAGGGTTTGCAAAGCTGGATCTTCAATGTGTTTATGTTACATCTGTGTTGTTGCATAACTTCAGACCAAGGAGCCTTTTTGACCTGTTATTTCTTACGCCATAGTTTTATATTCTGCAGATTTCATTTTATAAAGCAGGGAACATTTTGGCTTCCATCCAGCAAAGTGCTTGAACAAGTACTGAACTTCCTCCTATGGGCATTTCCATGAAATTGCTGTTCTTGGCACTTTTGCATGGCAGGCAGGCTGTGTAAGGGGAAATTTCTGAGCAGCTGGGGTAGAGACAGGATGCTTCAGGGAACGTGGGAGATCACAGCACTCTCAGGAGGCCCTGAGATCCCTGGAGGGTGAGACCTGCTGATGCGGGTGAAAAGCTATTTGTACTGCTTCTGTATGAAAGATGCAGATAGGCCAAATGCCAAAGCAACAGGGAATTCAAATTGGCTAAACAGTCTGGTGCAGTAAGTGCAGCTTGGACATCCAGGAGAAACCCCTCAGGAGATTTCTGCTTTTGCTTCCAGTGCTGAGTGAATACAGGGGGGAAAACTTGCCGCTGGCACTGTGGTACTTCCAGTTGTCTTCCTGCCTGCAACCTGTTAGTTCAGTTTTGTATAAAACAAAAAGCTAACAAGTGACCAGATCCTTTCAGAACATCCAAGAGGTGTGGCTTGGTGTCTGTCCTCAAAACATGAGAAATTTCAGTTTTGGGTTGAACCTGAAAGCTATTCTTAATTAATTCTTTGCAAAAAATGACCTATATTTACCATGTCAGTATTTCCATATGGAATTTAGCTGTTGTAGGCACTGAATTTATAATAACCCAAGTATGAATTGGAAGACTTAGATTCAAATTCTGTATCTGTCCCACCCCCACACGCATCCCAGTACAGACCACAAGAATCAGCGTAGAATTATAGAACGGTTTTGGTTAGAAGGGACTTTTAAAGGCCATCTAGTCCAATCCCTGCAGTGAGCAGGGACATCTTCAACTAGATCAGATTGCTCAGAGCCCCATCCAACCCGACCTTGAATGTTTCCAGGGATGGGGCATCTACCACCTCTCTGGGCACCCTGCTCCAGTGTTTCACCACCCTCAGTGTAAAAAAATGTCTTCCTTACATCTAGTCTAAATCTACCCTCTTTTTGTTTAAAATCATTACCTGTCACTACAGGCCCTGCTAAAAAGTCTGTCCCCAGCATCAGAGGAGACAGATGGTACCAGTGCTTTGAAACCAGGGATATTTATAATAGGTGCTTCAAGGATGGCAGGGATAACCCATCCACTTCATGAGTTAACTGAAAGCAGCACTGACACCCAAGGAAAATAAGGCTTCCAGGGGTGGGTGGTGGGGGTGGGCTGAGGAGCATTGCACACTAGACTCACTCTGACTTTTTTCCTTTGGCAGTGCCAGGCTCAAGAGCAACAGCAAGCAAGTGTGCATTGATCCCAAGTTAAAGTGGATCCAGGAATATCTGGAGAAAGCTTTAAACAAGTAAGGCAAGAGACAAATGGACTTAACAGCTAACAACCCAATTTATGAAAGGGTAGAACATTAAGGGCTGGCTTTTACCATGTGGACAAAGTATTCTTGGAATCAGATATTGTTTTGAAGATGGGTTTGGAGTTGACCTAGTCTGTATTAAAACAACAGCTTTAGTATATCCTAAGTGTTAAACTAAGAGTTTTGCCAGGGTTTGAGGCAAAATCTGTCCTAATGAATCTGTTCTGGGGTCCCCAACTCATCCTCTTTTTAAAAAAGCCGTTCTCCCAAGGAAAATGCTTCCTCTATGCCCCCTCTTCCCCAAGCCGAACTACAATTACTTCAGAATCTATATTGTTCCAGTTTCTTTGGAGCCCCTTCTCCATGTTACACTGGGGGTCTGTTTGCACAGGTGGCTGAGGCCTAGGGGGTCTTGGCGCTGAAAACTATTTTTCTGCTGGCCAGTGTGGAGTGCTATTAATATTGGCCAAGGCGAGATGCGCTGCCATAAGTAAGGCTCTCCCATAAGGCTGGGGAAAACCAGCCCTACTTGGCAAATTTAGACTTTTAAAATCTATTTTTATTCCTCTTGAAAGTGGGTGATCATGGCTACTCTGAGGTGGACCCAGCCAACCTCAGTTCAATTTTATGGTGAGCAAGAGCAGCACAGAGGACATTTCCATGCTGAGTTGGAGGGGAGGGTTCCAGCCTTTCTGGGATGGAAGATGAGACAAGTGATGGTACCAAGCATTTCTTTGCTTGCCCAGAGCCCTGGTCTGCGGTTGATCCAGCAGCAGCATTTTGGCCCGCAAGCCTACCTGTGCACTCAGTATCCCTCCCATGGGTACCACCACATTCCCACCCCTCAGTAACCTCGCTGTAACCATGCTGAGCCTTGCCCCCACCCCCTGCATCTGTAGGGTAAAGGCAGGGCTGGAATCCAGTCATTTGCAAAAGCAATGCATTCTTGGAGAGATGTGGGGAAGGGTACAGCCCCAGGGCAGATGTGAGGCAGTACAGGTAGCTGAATGCCCTCCACTGTTTGCTTTGTAAACGCATCTGCCAAACAAGAGGTAGCGTTAAAAACCAAAAGTCTTAGTTCCCCTTTGTTTTCACAATAATCGAGTGGAAAAATGCTACCAGAAGTAGAGAGATTCCTCCATGTGGCCCTTTTGGGACCATACTGGGGCCAAGAGTGAGAAGGAGGGAAGGAAGCCAGCTAGCAAACTGACTGTGATTCCAGCGCTGACAGCTCTTCCCATCTCATCCAATGCTCAGTGCCTTCCTTGCTGCCAGCACTCAGCCCTCTTGTCCTTTAGGAAAATTCTCTGTAGAGGTAATCCAGGTTAATGCTGCCAGGATGGCTTTGGATTCAGGCACAATTGAACCTAAGAGCAGGATGTGACCCATGCTGACTATCCTAAGGGGCTTGAGCTACTTTGTTTTTCAGCTTGGGAAAATCCTCAAGCCGCTGCCTAAATTTCTGTTTGCTGTCCATCAAAGCCCTTGATGCTGTCCCAAGGTCTTATGACCTAAAACTTAGGAGTCACTTAAGTTTGTAGGGTTGGGCAAATGTGATTATGTACTCAGATCCTGCCTGCCTGACTTAGGGGAACCACTCAGCTAGAACATGTTCTGCTCTCACTTCTACTAGTGAAGATCTGGGGCCAGTTCTTCTGAAACCAGTGAGCCCATGCCTGATCTCCAGCCAGATTCTGGGTTTTATTTACCTAACACTAATCCAGAAGCAATTCTGATAATTTGGTGGATTTCATCCTGGTTTTCATTGAGTAACAGAAGAGAATTTAGTCCCAGCTCTATGAAATCAGATGACAGAAAGCGTATATCTCCATCACCTAATCCTGTAATCATGGCATTGTTTTCATTTTCCAACTAGAGATGCTAGCACCAGTGGCATTTTCATGCTCCACAGACAGTCAGGGCTCTGTCTGTAGCATTTTCACAAGGCATGTTTTTGATATATTTTAGTGCACAGCTTTGACTTCTTCAATGAAATGTACTTTGGAATATATTTATAGCGCATCAAACAATTCATATATTTGAATTGGAGCCATATGAATGTTGGTAGTTTAAAACACCGATATCCCTCTAAACTACTAACAGCTTGTAAAATAAATCTATATAGATCTATAAATGTTAATGTAGCTATCAGTTTCAATCAGCCATATATTATATTTTTTCACTTGTACTTGTATGAAATGTGACATTACCCTATATGCACTAGCAATAAAATGGCTAATTGTTTCATGTTATGAAAACCCAACTGTACATGGGAATTTATTTTTCTGGAATAAAATCAATACGTTTTGTAGAAAGGGCTCTTGTAATTGCTTAAGTAAAATCCAAACTGTCAAGACATCTTAATCTATACCAGTGCTTCAATACTATAATATCTTCTGTGTTGTAACCTGCAGCTAAGGGCAAGGAAAAGTTCACAGAATATAGTAGTCCAATACAATTGATTGTGAAACCAGAGATCGTTTTCAGTAGGGAATTATTTTGCTCGCTAATTCTGCTTAGCCTTTATTACTGCTTTATATTCATCACATCTACATGTAATATACACACGAGACATCAGTAAAATACATTCAGGCTATCAGGAATCCAAATTCCTTAACTGGCTTTAAAAATCATTCTGCTGTGGCCAACATCATTCAACATTCATCCATTTTATAGACAAGGGGCAAATCAGTTCTTTCTTGAAATAGCTAACAAATCCTTTATCACTTCCAGGCAATCCCAGTCATCATTTACAGTACATTGACTGCCTTTCCCTTCTCCCTTCCTTCAAGGATATGCAAAATCAGGCCCTTGCAGAATTAAGAGAGCCCAAAATAAAGAGAGACCAGGTTGTCCACTGTCATGTTAATGTAGTCCCGTCTCAGAACTTCCCTCAGTCCAAGGTGCTGGAGTCCATTAAGCTCAGCAGCTGGTGCTGGCACAGATGAGAGAGCTGATGGATCTGGAGAAGACAACAAAGTCAAACAGGAAAAACCTTTCCCTTGAGTCTGCTGGGAGAAAGGAAACTCCCAGCTTCTAGGGGCTGGCTGTGATGGGAGCCAAGCCCTACTGCTGCCTTCCTATACAATGCTTGTAAACCCTGGTGTGGCAGCTCTTGCTAATTTCTGACCTCATTTGTAAATAAGGGCTGAAGTACTAGACGCCAAAACAAGTGCCTCCTGGTACTCCACCAAGCATGTGCTGGGTGAATGCCCCACACAGTGGGGGACAATGTAGGTGACTGTCATTACAACCTTGTTTTAAGGCACCGAATGCCCACAAATCCCATAGATTAGCCATTGGTTCTTGTTGATGTCAGTGGGAGTGCTGGGTGGGAAGACAGAAATCCAGCCCCCCTCTGCTTTCATTGTACCTTAGGAGTACAATGGTGTGGATAATGAGGCTCCTGGCTGAAAAATTCTGTCAGGCATTTGGGGAGGCTTTGGTGTTTTTGGGGAAAATTGTTCTAGCCTCAGAATTTGCAAATGTCCTGTCACCTGACACTTTCATTTGCCTAGCATTCTTCTGAGACAGAGGGTATATGAAAGGGGATGTTATCATCATTTGCACCCTGCCAGCAAGATGTGAAGGAACCATAGGATAAATGTGAATAAGGCCTTTGTATATGGATAATTTATGGCAGTCTTTTTGTATTTTTCTTTTAATTTAGACCACGTCATCGCACTCATAAAAAAAAGCAACAGAAGAAACGGGGCCCACTCTGCCCTTCCCGTGCAACACCACTAAAGTCTCCAGGGAGAAAGAATGGTAGGAGACATTAGTTTTTGAGCTGGGATACCTCAGGTTCAAGTCCCTGCTCTTCCACTGACCATCCTATGTGACCTTGGCCCCATATTTGTTGAGGATAACATCTATACCCTCCCTGCATAGGAGTATTATATAGATAAAACTCTTAAAACAGGGGGAAAGTTCAGCCACAGCAGAGGTGGGAAAATTTTCCCATTTTGGAAAAATGGACACCCAAAGGGGCCAAAATAACCCTGAAGCAAAGCCAAAGTAAAAAAACAGGGTAAAGGTTTGGAAACCCTATTTCTTTTAGATGGTTGTATTCCTCCAATACCAAATTGCCAGAGTTAAACTATAAATAACAGCTGTGAATTTGTCACTGGTGTTTTTAATGACAAATGCAGCACTGGATGGTGACAACATGATTTGGTGCGTTGGTGACTGGTTGACACCTCTCCTATGGGAGATGCTAGGCAAGTCCCAGAAAACAGTGTTACATGTGCCAATGCTCTGAATGTCCCAGTTGTTTTTTTTCCAACCACAATGGCATGTCCTGCCTTTCTGCACCAAAGGAAGTAGGGTTACCGGTGTGGGGTATTGGAAAAGATATCTTCAAAGAGGAAAATTTTGCTCATGGCTTGGTCATCCTCTTTATGCCTGGATGAGTTTTCCAAGGCTACCTTCATTGAGAGTAGTCACAACTGTCTCTGGCTGTGGTCACACAGTCTTAGTTTTCCAGCAGGGATTGAAAGGAATGTTTGTTCTGATCCTGTAAGGCTAGACAAGACATGCTGGGACATCAAGTTTTTTGAATACTTGGTGTTTACCCTCTGACACTTGCAACTCAGCCTTCGTGACCTCATCTAGATTGCAAAAGGCAGATCAGCCTGGAGCAGGCGTAGGGGTCACTTCATCCAAAACCTGGAGGCCACCACCACAGACTGGCTCCTTGTTCTGAGCGAACCCCGCTCACAATACACTTGCACTTTGCTGTGATACCCACCACTCCCACTGGGCCCCATGCTCATGCTCATACTGAGCATGGGAGACTCGATTTGTCTGCCTCCTGCCCTGAGCTCCCTACCTCTGCACTTAATGCTTCACACATGTACTGTGCAGCATGTGGTTGCTCTCCCTCCCTGTCACCCCACCTTCACTGGGTAGCTGGTCACCACAAGCTGTGAGGTGCTACCCAGCTGCTCGCCGCAGGTGAGGTCCCAGAGCAGGGAGGCCATGGGGATGGCTCCTGGCTGGGCAGCACACTTGGAGGCATCTGGTCTCCAACAGGAGCAAAACATGGGCTGTCCTCTTTGTTCCTCCACCCTCACAGAGACTGGAACCCTGCAGAGCTGCAGTCCATGATCTGCAGCAGAGCTGTGGGGTAGGGGCAGGTAGAGGAGGCATTCCCAGTCCCACTTGCTCCACTAATGGAGCTGCTCACAAATGATTAATCCCTCCTTTTCCTGCTGTTTTATTTTGCCAAGTCTCCTTGCCCACCAATAATTCTTTGCTCTGGCTTCAAGTCCAGAATAAGCTTCCTAGCCAGCCTTCTTCCTATGTTAGCTCTGAACACCTTACTAACTGTGATGAGCACAACCTACCCAAAATAACTCCCATTGTGGGGTTTGCCCTGCTGGGTCCCAGTAGCTCCTTGTGGAGAACTTCTCCCTAAATGTTTGGCTAATACTGGTTGGAGGGGCTGCAAAAGAAATGCCTTTGGGTTAGTCCAGACACAGATTTGCTGTTTGACTAGGCCTGATATCAAAGCTTTTGCAACTGAAATAAACCTTAATAGTGTTTCACTCTGTTCTTCATCAACAGGAGGTTCAAGATGTAAGAGGCAAGCATTGTAAGCCGTCTACAGGATTTCTTACTGTAGGAGCCAGAGAGCAGATAACCAGTATTAGGGAATGAATACATTTCACTGTTATCATGCAGCACAAAAGCAACGCTTCATGCATTTCCGAAGGGGTTTTTTTTGTTTGGGGGGAGGGGTTTTTTGTGGTTTGATTTTTTTTTTTTTGCACAAATTGGCTTGCTTTCACAGTGCTATTTTTATAGACTAAGATGTAACTATTTGAGAAAAATATGTTTTTATACAGGTTGATTTATTACCTAGCACTGAGGGCAGATAATGAATTTAAACTAACCCTATGTTATTATATAATATTATATTTCCTTTGCAATGTAGAGGTCCTGCTTTATTTAACTATGTTTTGGTTCATGCAAATCTCCTGGAGTTTTAAACCTAGAAGGACATGAACTGTACTGTGCAATTATGTTGTTTAAGTAGTGGAGGAATTCCTTGCCTCCAGAAGTCATTGAGACCAGGAACATAGGAAGGCTAAAAAGCATCAGACATGGATGAAAATGGTGGCATTTATAGGTATTTGGGGTGTGGGATTAAACTCAGGGCTACAGGGCTAAAGCCCTTCTCTGAAGACGAGAGACCTTGGTGACAGCTATGAGCAGCTGGGTCAATGCACATCTGGTATTGCAAGGTGCTAGTTCTTGGTTTGTAGTAGCTGTTGTGTGTTAGGAGCCACGACACTGGTCTGATGTCGCCTGGCATTTCCTATGTTCCTGTGCTTCTGATGACAAATTTTAGCACAAAACTGAATGAATTATAAAAGGTCTAACCACACGATCATGTTGCAAGTTGCTGGAGGAGTCAGATACGCTGCCACACACCAGGTGTCTTTTCCCACCCATCCACAGGAGGTGGTTTCAGCTTGCCTGGGTAGCTTTGCACTGAAGTAGGTGGAGGTACATTCACATGACCCTTCACCAACCATGCTGTAGCCTCAGCTACTGAACAGTCACACATACCTGAGGGCAGTGACATCTCTGATTGCTCAAGAGCTACCTAGAAGAGGATGTCTGGCCATGTCTTTGGAGAAAAGAGATGCCTGGGGCAAGAGAGGGTCTGCCCAGTTTGTTGAAGGTATGGTGTTTCTCAGGTGTGGAAGTGAAGGCCAGCACTCACTCTTCACCAGCAGTCATGGCCCTGTTTGCTGGTGAACAGGATAGCCTCTGAAATTTCCTTTGCAAGGGACACCTGGGGACAGTCACCACTTCTTGCAACAGTCGCCTCTCTCAGCCAGAAATGTTTTTCTTCCGATTCCTACCTGTATATGCACCATCTTTGCTATGTAGTGTATGGAAAGACACCTGCAGTACTGTGATAATCGTGCTATGCCGCACACTGGGATCTGGGGGGAGGCACATTTGTGCAGCACAATGCTTGTGTTTGTGTGTATTGTAAACAAAAAAATGTTGTAAGATTGTAGGGATTTTTGAGTGGATTGCTTCAAAAGGAATCTTCTCTCTTCCCTGGAGCCTGTGTCTGGAACACTGAGAGAGGTGTTTCACTGAGCACTCCTTTTTGTGGTAGGCATCTTTAGTGCCAAAGAGCCACTTTGTCTAGCCAGGGACTACCTTAATTCCATGTGGATTCAGGTAAAAATCTTGTGGGTATTTTCCTCTCTGTGAAACAGTGCTGTTATAGAGAGTGCTTCAGCTGGGACCACATCACTTCATTTGCTTTAAAACAGAAACCAATTGCTGTGTGTGTGATTCTGACATTCCTTCTATTGTTATCATTACCAGCCTGGTGCTTTAAGTATATTGTGTCTCTGTTTTGAAAGCTCTAGTACCACTGTACTTGATGAGAATTGGAGTGTTGATTTAATATGAGTAGGATCAGATCTTCTGTTGTAAGGGTAAAGACAAAAAGAACTTTTGTGAGAAAACCAGAGTTTCTTATATCTTCCCCAGACTGTACTTTATATCCCAGGGTCCATCTCCTGTCCCCACACATGGAGCTGCAATTGCTAGTATTTTGCCAGAGTGGACATGTGAGTGTCAAAGCCAAGAATGACTTTGGGGAAGGTGTGGAAGAATCTTGGTTCTGACACAGATACAGAGCTCGTCCTTCTCACCCCAGAAGGTGCATTCTTCACACATGCTTCCCAACAAAGGACAGCTTGAGGTCTGATTGATTCCCATTGGACTAAATAGAGAATTAAATAATCCTCTGATTTTGATTCAACATCATACCTTGCTAATGATGATAGGGGTCATGAAGGTTTTGTTTCTAGGGGAGACACTGGCTTTCCAGTGAAAAGAAAAAGGCAGGTAGATGTGACTGTACAGCCTTGCCAGCGCTCTGCTGCAGTCCTCCTTAACAGGGAGGGCATCTGGGGACAGCAACAGCAGGATGCTCTGGGCACATGCCAACCCTGCATTACAGCCTGGGCAAACAGACTGCTTTGACAGAAGCATTGAGATGGGCAGCACTGGAGCACCCTGGCCAAACCCCAGGGTCCCAGCTCTGGACAGTATAGCCAGGTAGTGGAGGTACTGCAGGAAATGGGGTCACCTGTCAGCCTCTTCTGGGGGCAAACTAGTGAGTGTTGCAGGGACACACTGTGCTAAAGGAAAGGCATTTGCTCCTGGGAGTAAATGCAGAAAGGGCTGGGAAGGGAACATGTAGGGCCAGGTGGTGGTTGTCTGGGTGCCTTGTGAGCTGTCTGCCTCTGGCATTTCTTGAGACTCACACTGTGACCTGGGCCCTGACACCACTGCAGCTGAGACCACTCAGGACATGGGCCAGCACCATGTCTCTCTCTCACCTGGGCAAGGTTGAGCCCAGCATGAATGCAAAGGTAGCACAGACCTGGCCAGGAGTAACCGAAGACTTAAGTGAGACAAAAGCTTTCTCTTGCTTTAGACCAAAATTCAACCTTGAGTGGGAATCTTTGCTCTTTTCCTGACATTATTTGCATGATGCATCAGGAAGAGCAGCCATGCCCTTTACACTAGGGAAAGCAAAACCTCGGCTGCATCAAGCTCCTTGTGCTCTCTGGTGTATGACACGCTGTTCCTCCTGTGCATCACACTGGGTTCCTCCTGTGCATCATGCCGGGTTCCTCCTGTGCATCACACATCCTGTACATGGCTTGGTCATAGCAGGCTGAGAAGCAGCACTAGTAGAAACCTGCTTGGGGAGAGCATGGAGATTTTCCTTTCTGCCTTTAACTGTTGACCAAAGACCAAATCAGGGAAAGGAAACGTGGGGAGTTGAGAGTGATGCAGGGTGAAGAGGAGGGAAAAGATGTAACACTGAACTGGTGCTGAAAAAGCAGCTTCCGTAAATGTGAAATTGTCACGTGTGGTGTTTTCAAAGTGCAGCTGTCGAACCCTAAGTTTGGATTATGTTTTTTAAAAAATAGATGGTATTTATTGCTGTACCAATGTTTTATTTATACTAGCTTTACACTTGTATGCATAAATATCTTACCTGAATTCTGCCTGGGAAAGGATGAAGGGTGACTTTTTGATGTGTTTTTAACTAATATGTTTGAGCAAAGGTGACTGTTCATTTTGCAATGAAGGCTATATTCCACGTTAAATATATACATCTATATATATATATATATTTTATTTTTTTTGTTGAAAATGCAGTTCCTATAGAAGTTTTTCTTGCTATTTTCCCTTTGTTAGCATCTAGAGGGTCCTGCTTTTCTCTTGACAACTTGTTTTGGGTGATATGATTTATAGTAACCAGAGGTTTCTGAGAACTCATCACCTAAAATCTGAATTTATTTCTTTACCAACTTCCCACCAAGACAAGCCTTATCTGCAAGCATGAAACTCTGGTAGCCACAGAGAATAAAACATTTATCATGATGAAAGGGCTGCGTGAACCTTCCATTTTCCACTCCTTAAGAACTCAGTGTTGTCAGAATGTGGTAAATACTGTATATTTTTATTAAGTATAAAGAATTATCTTCCCAAATAATGTGAAAAAGGCTTTGTATTTGTGTTCTTGTAAGGCAGCTTTTATGGAGGAGTTACATTATGCTTCTGAAATTACTCCTTTCATAGAATATTTTGAAAATAAACACCTTTATATCATTGTAATTTCTCCCAAAAATGTGTATGCACTTAAAATTTTCTTAATAAAAATGTCTATCTGAATGAAATTATTACGTGCTTCTAATTTGTTTTTTCCTCACACACAAACAGCTAGAAGCTTCCCATCAGGAAAAAAAACCAAAACCAACCACATTTGGGTGTAGTTTAAGTGTGCAGTTTCAAGGATGCTTCCATGTAGCCCCTTGGAATCAGACTTTCTGCAGGGAACCTCAGGCAGAGTGCCCACAGGATTTGGCAGGGAGCAGCAGCCTAGCAGGTTGAAACGTGCCATCCTCAAAAGGAAAAGCTTAACCACTTCCTCCATAAACAGAAGCCCAAACTCTTTTTTTCCCCAACCTGTCTCCTGCAGCAGGTTGACTTCTGTGAAATTGAAAACATTGAGCTGTTTTTGCTCCAGCAACAGGGATTTCATCTTCATGTGTGATGGGGAAGGGATGAGGGTTTCTCTGAAGATTCCGAGGAGTGTCAGGGGATGCGTTTGACAAAAGAGCAGATGATGTGAACAACACCCCCCTTGGGGCTGGCTTTCCTAGGACAAAACAGGGTCGAACTTCAGTTTGGAGGTGGGGAATGGTTTTAGAGTCTTGTAGGACTGTTCTGAGATCCTGGAGGTATAACCCTAACATGGATGATGTCATAGGGAATTTGCTGTGAGTTTCAAAAGCATGAGTTGAAAACCAGCTTTTGTCAGTGGCTTTCACCATCTCTGAGTCCCCATGGCAGGGGGAAAGTGTTTCCTCAGGCCACCTGCTTGCTCCGCAGCTGCTCTGCTCCAACATGCCAGTCCTCCTCCATTCACCCACTGCAACAACACAGTTGAATCCCAGCCCCATGTACAGCTCTGGCTGGAGCAAAGGTTAGGGATAATTTAGTATCATCTCCTAAGAGTGAAACAGTTCTTGAGCCTTACTGAGCTTCTTATTCAATAAATATTTATTGGCCAAATTGATGCAAGGCAAAAGACATGCAAAAAAATGGAAAAAGGAAACTCAAATGACTGATGATCCCTTTGCAAATCCAGCAATGATTTAGTAAGAGATTATGAAAAACTGAGCAGGTAATTGTGAGTGCAGATGGTCAGTGAGAGATTCCCAGGCCACTGTGAGATACACTGGGAGTAATTAGCTACAAAATTACACATTAATATTAACGGAAGGCCCCATGTTCTGTGCAGCACTTTACTGTGCCTTTCATCAGTTCTTTTTCTCTTGATTGTGAAAGTTTTGGTTCTTACTTACTCAGCAAAGCATCATGGCAATGTATCCATGACCTGCTTTGGAATTAGTGGTGAACCCACCTTACGAGCACATCTGGCTCTCTTTGTAGGCAGCTTTCCAATATTAGCAAGCTGAAGGAAATCAGCTGTGTTCATGGCCTCAGCCATCCTGACACTGATTATGGGCTGGATTTATTAGGCCCTGGCATGGTATAGGTCAGAAGACAACTTGGGAAATGTCTCTGTTTCTTAGGACCAGCTGGGGATGAGGGTGTTGCCACTGAGGATGTTACCTAGGAGCTGCTGTGATGCTACATGATCAGGGTCAGTTCTAGCTTCCAGTGAGCATCTCCCTGTTTTATAAAACTACTTGCTGTCAAGTCATCCCAAGAGTTCCTCAGACAAAACAAATGTGTAGCTTTGTGACTAGCAAAGGCAAAATGAAAAAAAACAAAAAAAAAAAAACCCCCAAAAAACCCCCAAAAAACAAGGTCTAGAAGCTGAAGCCAGAGAAATTCAAACTGAAAACAGATTTCTAAGTGTGGAACAGATTAGCCTTTGGAACACATTCCCCATTGCAGGGGTGGGGGGAAAGCCCTGATCCCTCCGGTGTCTTCAGAGTGGGGCTGAACACCGTTGTGGTGCTGGCCCCATACAGCTCACAGGGCTCTCGGGACACAGAGTGAAGTTCTCTTGCCTCTGTTACCAATAGGGTCAGACCAGATGAGCTAACAGTCTCTCTGGCCTTAAAATCCATATGCAGAAAGCTCTGGTTCCAAGGGAGCATTCCTCAGCCTGTCTGTGATTAATAACACCAGTACATCATCAGCCATCCCAGTTCTGCTTGGACCAAGACTGAGGATGGCTCCTGCTGTTACACAGGAGACAGATTTGGGGTAAAAGGCCTCTATTTTTGCACACAAATATTGCCCTCCAGCTGGAGGGACAGAAGCTTAGGAGTAAGAGAAGGATACAGCCCTGTCCCTGGTTCATGCACCCCTCAACTCTGGGAAGGGGGTCTGCTCACATAGGTCCCCTCTGGCAGAGTAATCACATGGGTAATCTTTTCTTGTAGGAACCCCTTGAATTTTGTCTATTGTACCTTCGAGCTTCTAACACTTATTTGTTCTTCATTCTGTCCTCCAGCTCTTTGAGAACTTCATTTTTTCTTTCAACCCCGATTGCCACAGCTCAAGTAACAAGTCTTACTGATTTAAAGCCATCTATCAGTCTCTGCCAGTCATCAGCACCTTCCTGCTTCCTCACCCTTGTCTGTGCCCTTGGACTAGCACCGTTTACAGTCTCTGAAAGAGTTGGTAGGACATTTCCTTTCTGTCCTTTGCAGCCACTGTATCAGAGGAGGATCCAGGGCCCTTTGGGAGAGGAGCTGCCTGAATGCTGCTGCCAAGCTTTTTGGCTCATGCTCTTGGGCTCATTCCCGAGCATGAAGTCTGATCTGTCTTCCCCTGCCTGCCACAGCACCAACCCTTTGGCACATCAGTGTGTCCTCAGCTCACATGCCTTCAACCACCTCCCTCTACAGCCAGACATTCCTCATGGTAGCCGCTGAGGAAAAACTGTGACCTGTTACTGCTTTCTTCCCACTGACAGCAAACAAAGAGCTGAACCCTGGTGCACTGACTTTGTAAGACCAAAAGGGTGCTTTAGGCTTTCAGCAAACCCAAGCCAGACCATCATGGCTTGAACAGAGGTCAAAGTCTAGCATAGTCTGTCAAGAGGTGGAAGAACACAACCTAAGAACAGAAAGACAGAGGTTTAAAATGCTGCTGGAGCTGACTGAAACCTCAAAAACATGTGTGATTCTTCCACCCCAAAGATCGGCAATCACTTCCAGCTGCCTAGTGTGCTGCATGATTTATTTCAGTGCCTGGAAGAAGATTTTGGCTGTGGTGAAAGATGTTTGTATGTTGCCTGTAAAAACAGCAAATCTGAAAAGAAAAGGACTCTCTGGATGTTGTTCAGAGTGTGCAACAAAACCCAAACTGCCAGATCTCCAAGTCGTTCAACACGCAGTACCACGGCAATGCATAAAATCAATATAAATTTAATATCTAGCACATGATATCTGTTTGCCTCTGAACAACAATAAAAGACTTAAAATACTTCAGACTACACTGCATGATTCCTACGCAAAGGAAAGACTGCTTACGTGAGCAAATGCCAAGCCTCGTTGCATACCCTGGCCCATGTTTTCTAAATTAGAACCTTCCTACAGGGCAGAGCACTAGTAAAATAGTTCTGGACAAAATATTTGGAAAAGGAGGAAAAAGAGAGGAAATAATACTTTTTTTCTTTCAAAGTATAAATACTATGAATGCAAAAAGGAATCAAACCCTGTGCCAGATCTACAGCCACAAAAGCAGCTGGATGACTATCATCATGCTACGTGTCCACATTCAAAATTAAGATCCTTATAGTAAATTTCTGTGCTTTCCTCAGCCTGGTTATCCCAGTGTTTCTCCTACCTGCATTTTTGCCTGCTGAGCAATATACCCCAGCCTTGTTACTGAGGGATTGGTCCCCCTCCCTGCCCCTTGGGATCCCCAGAGCAGACATCTGGTCTTGCCGAGAAAGGATGGAGATTCCATGAGCATTTCCAGAATGTATCTATTGTACAAAGCTGCACTCCCCTACTTTTGCATCCCATCTCCCAGACTAATTTTATCTCTGTCCATTATTATTATAATTGGGACAAGGCCTCACTGTGCAGGATTTGCATAAACACAGAATCATAACGACAGTCCCTACCTGATAGATTTCATGGTTGAAGATCTGCTCTGCTGGGCTCTTAATCAAACATACATGTTGCAAGGAATGCAAGTCTCTATCTCTTCCTTGGGTGTTGGAGAAGCATCACACCAGACATAAGATGGCTTGTCAAGCAAGTAGAGAAGTACAGATCATCTAATTTCACATTCACCTCTTTCACCATATGCAAGATTTGGTTAACAGAAAGTATTTCAGTTCCTTGGAGGAGTGGAATAATGTAAAAAGATAATGGAGAAGTGACAAGGAGACGCAAGGCTTCCCAGTCATTCAGTTACAAGAGATAAAGCCTGGAGAAGGATGCTCTGCAGGCAAGAGATGAGTAGGTCTGAGCTGTGCAGCGCACTCTGCACAGTTCCCACGTGGCTTGCTCCCATGTGAGTCTTAGCAGCCCTCACCCCGTGCATCACTCTTTTGGGCAACCAGCCATCCGGGCTCCTCCTCTCCCTCCCCTTCCCCTCCCTCCTTCCTCACTTTTAACTGCTTTAAGATTTCTCTTTCCTGCTGCCATATTATTTGTTGCTGACTTTGGACATTCTTTATTGCCTTTCATCAGGCTTCCTAGTGCTCACACTCTGTGTTGGTTTGGCCCGCTCTGCCTTTTGTCTGTGCAAAAACAAAAGCTTTATCTGTTGCCCAGAGACCATGGTGACTTCAGGGCTTTCCCAGTGCCAGCACCTAATTGCAAACAAATGGAAGTCCCATGCTATGTCCCCAGTAAAACTGTGTCTTGGGTGGGAGGGCCTGATTCTGCTTGCTCTACATTGCAGGACTGGTGAAATGCTCGTGATTTACAGCAGTGAATCTCAGAGTGCCATCTGACCTTCGGCAATCTAGCTGCCTTGGAAGAGAAAGCATAAAAGCCACACGATGTTTGTGACATGAACATCTCAAATGTCTGGTTTCCCTTAACGTCAGTGAATAAACGATAGTTGATTGCAATGAGCAATCTGGACACTCTTCAGAAAATCCTCACAGAGCACAGAAGCAAATGGCATGACGTTGCCACTCCATTTCTGCCTCTCTTTGAAACCCACAAAGTGATCATCACTCTGTGACAAGGACCGCCAGAGAGAGGCGTACGGCACAGGGCATCAGACTGGAAGTGTGTGGCTCACATGCTGTAGACAGACACTCCTTTGCCCAGCATGCAGAGCTGCTTGAAAATTAGACTTTCACCCAGGAGAAATAGGGAGAGATTCCCAGTGCTCTGACATTTGTTTTTATTCCAAAGCAGGCCAGAAAAAGTATGAATATCATGTTTTCTTATGGAATAGAGAGTTTGGAAAGGATTCAGTCAGGAAATGACAAAATCATTTGTTCTGCTCAAATTGACAGAGAGTTGGATCTGCCTACATGTCATAGTGACTCACAGGAGTTGTAGTTCCAGCAATCCACTCCATCCTGGGTTTCCCAGGCTGGACTACATCTCCTATGCTGCATTGCTGTTGTGGTCTACCTATGACTTACTGGAACATATCAGCCAAAGCTGCTTTATGTGGTTTATAGTTTATCCACAGCACCTAGCTCATAAAAGATAGTGAGAGCATAAAGAAGAATCTGGGAGCTTGGACAGGCACCGAGGAGGTTGATTTAATCTGAAATCTTTTCATTATGATTTTTAACCCCAGCAGATAATACAAAAATTTCAGCACACTTCCTCTGAAAAACTTCAGTTTCATGAAAACTATTTTTAATTGCATAAATACTCTGGCAGAAAATTCTCAATCACCTCCAAAATTTCTGGCAAGTTATCACTTAGCTGTTATTCATTATTTTATTTGCCACTCTTCAGCTTATTCAACTTCACTGGGGAATCATTCAATTATTCTCAGATATTGATTGGGAGATAAACAACCCCAAGTCCTGCCAGCGTTATTTCTTCCTCAGTTGCTCTCAAGCACCTCCTTCCCCTTGGAGGGCTTCCCAACCTTCATGGGAAGTGCAGACTCTACATGAAGAAATCATTCCTAGGGCCTGACCACTCCTCCACCTCTACCCCACGGTATCTGCATGTGCTTACTTGGAAGTCGGCACAGGTTCATCCCAAACAGCAATCCCACCAACCCATGTGAGGGCAAGTAGCAGAAAGAGGAGAGGGAGAATTATTTTTGCCTGCTCTCTAGCAGATAGATCTGAATAAAGGGGTTTTTTGTCAGACTGATTTTCTTAGAATCCAAACACTCAACAGGAACATGGCCATGCTGGTTAAACTTTATTGGGAAAGTCCAAATGCTCTGAGGTGACTTTTTCATTCTCTCTCATCAGTGCTCAGTTGTTTCATTTTTGTAATATTGAAACCTGTAGTTCTGATAAGGTAAAATGACTTGTTTTGACTTCACTGTTTCAAATATGATCTAATAATATAACACAGTAAAGCAACATCAAAAGTATATGTTTTTATCTTTTTGAAATTAAATATATTCCCAAATCAAATATTTTTTGTGGAAATAGTCTTCCTGCAAGGAGTTATAATATTCTGACTTCCCCTGAGCCAATTAGAAATGGAAACAAATGGCAAAATATCAGCAGTTCTCAGGAAAGAGAGATTTCTCTTTTTTTGACCACTTCTAACAGCCTCTCAGGACCATAGTTCGGGAGAGAGGAACTTAAGAGGAACGGAAGACAAATTTTTCCATCCAGCCATACTGATCCTTGCAGTGCTGCTGGGATCTATCCCTGGCAGCAGGGAGTTTTAGTGGTTAAAAGGTGAAGGTATGAATGTGCCCAGCAACGATGCTCTGGCAACATCAGTGCCTGAAAACCATGGAAAGCAGTATGTGCAGCAGACAACCTGGACTAGTCTTTTATGTACATTTCCCTCCAGGGGCTGTTCTGCGATGGATTTAAATTAGGCTCAAGATATGAATCTATAAATGTGGTATTTTTGGTCATGCTGCCTGTTTTGTATTAAACCTCTGCAGCTTGGTTTTTTTCTCTTTTTTTTTTTTTTTTTTTTTTCATTTTAACAGCTGTTCGGGGTGCAGAGCACTGCCTCAACAGCATCAGAAGAAAAGGTAGGAGAGCCAGGGGAGTAGGGGAAAGGTGTAATGTTCTCCTACCAGCACAATATTTGGGGTCTCAGTGGTGGATGAACTGAAAGAGAGGAGAGAGATTAATCAGAGGGAAAAGGCAAAGTCTCAGATTCAAAGGCTTGTCCATGTTAGAAATAAGGAAGATAATCTATAGGCAAAAAATAATGGAGATGGTTTCTGGGTTTTCTGTGGGTCTGAGAAGCAACCTATGTTCAGGTGTGCATAGTACATCCATGACCTCTAGTACTTCTTGGTCTGTAAAGTCAGGACCCAGGCCACCAGAGAAGCAAGTACTGTGCAAGATGGGTGTGCTAGTCCTCTGTGGGTGGGGTTTTTTCCCCCCATCTCTGGCACAAAATTTCACCACAACCAAAGGTGAAGTAGTTTTTAATGCAATTTTATTCCAAACTGAGAAAAATCTATTATTTTATCTTACCTGTCTCCTGAATCAGATGTATCTGTGAAACTACTCCAAAACTATCACATCTGTCTAAGAAATTGATCTAATTCTTTATTTTTTAACACAGAGAGCTTGTCTCTAGCATAACTGCATGTTTTTGCTCATCATACACATCAGGCTCTGTAAAAGCAGAATCAGGTCTGAATGACTGCCAGTCATTTTGTCCATCTAGAAAAAAGCTTTTAAAAAGGTCCTAAATAGTTTCAGATATGTGGATTATTTAATGACATAGAGAACAAAGTCTGTGGACATATTTTGGACTTACACTGTATAACCAATACTAGAGCTTGGCCAAGTATCCTTCCCTTGGACTTTTCATTGCTTTCTTTTACTAGTTACTTAGGACCTGTGGATCTTAACTCTCTGAACATTTGCCTTCACAGGAATTAAATTATCGGTAGCTTTCATCCTGCAGTCCCAGTTGCTCATACTTTGACAAATGTCCTTCCACAGAGGAGCAACCTTTGGGACCTGCAGAGTAAAATGCAGAGAAGGCTGAGACAAAACCCACAGTAATACACCATGATAAGTAACAAAACAAACCATTAGAGCTGGAAGGCTTGCTGTTTCCCAACCATAGAGCCGTGCCTGGTCTCTGTGGGTAAGATAGGTGCTGCCACGCTCCCTCGCAGCATTAGGAGCAGTGCTCTGCGCTGAATCTTTCTCAGGAGATTGTGCAGCAAAATATCCCAATGCATGGAAGACTGTGAGGGGGGAGGTTGTGGCTTTTGGTGCTGGTGGGGTGGGGTTTTTTTTCATAAAGGAGAGTTTTGATACAGAAAGGAGAAATTTCTAGGTAGGTGCTGATGGATTGCAGTCAGGGAAGACTTCCACTTCTGAGAGGATGGGATTTGCTTAGGTGGATAGCACAAGCCATCTGGGATGTATGAGAGCAGTTTGCTCTTACTCTGTTTCTCTCAGGGGCTGCATCTTCAGCAAAATGGTGAGTCAGACACTAAATGTCTCTCTGCATTGCCTTTTCAATTCTAATTATCCTGACTTGCTCTGTTCACAGGAGTTTCTAAAAAAAAAAAAAAAAAGGATCTGCTTTTCTAATGCATTGTCCAAACTTGCATGAGCAAATAACTTTAAGAATTGTTTAAGGAAGTAATTTAGGAAAATTCTTATAGAAATGAAGTGTTGAGTGACCCCTTCAGTGACCAGCCCTCTCCAGTGCTTCAGGGCAGCGGAAGCCTGTGCTCCCCTCAGAGATGTCTTCTCCTAGAAGCTGGCCCAGTACTGGGTAGGAGCAGTCAGGGTTTTATGGCAAACTTTCTCCTGATCCTTCACAGCTCTGCAGAGATAAATCACCAAAACTCCCTTTGGTAGAGTCCAAATCACTCTGCTTCAGAGGGGACAGTTTGCAGCTGTGATCTGAGTGATGTCTCCTAGAGTAGGCTCACCCATCAACACCTTCTGGACCATTCTGTGCTGCTGGGAGGTGATGCTTGCAAATCTGTGATGCTGCAGGAGGGGCAGCCAGTTCAGCTAGCCAGCAGGGCAGGTGAACTGATCAGACTTCTTTCTTTGCTGAGTCACCACACAGTTATTAAGGTCTTAAAATCTCCTTTACTTATTTCCAGTGGCCTGGAACAACACACCTCTTTTCCTTTAAAGAACTACCCAAATGCTCATGTTATGAAGTGGCTGTTGAGTTTGAAACAAGTCAGGAACTGACACACTCACCACAACCCTTCAGCTGGGGACAGTCCACTTCCTGCTCACTAAAAGCCAGGGAATATTTTCAACTTTTTTTTATTTTCCCCAAGCAGAAAAAAATAAAATAAAATAAAATAAAATAAAATAAAATAAAATAAAATAAAAATTACAACAATGTGCTTGGTTGTTCTTCTGCTAAAATTTATTTGCACTGTCACCTGCTTGCAAGTGCTGCCATGCCAGAAAGGGCCCAGATGCAAACTGGTAGAAAATAAAATAAAATAAAATAAAAATTACAACAATGTGCTTGGTTGTTCTTCTGCTAAAATTTATTTGCACTGTCACCTGCTTGCAAGTGCTGCCATGCCAGAAAGGGCCCAGATGCAAACTGGTAGGCAAATGAAAGGCACAGGACTTGGTCCTGGGAACAAAAATGGAGACTGGCCCTTCTCTGTTTTCACAAATGCAAACATCCTTCCAGGAGCCTGAACTAAGCACTGCAGAGCAAAGGACATAGCAGCCCAAGGAAAGTAGCATTTTAGAAATAAAAAAAAAAAACAAAAAACAAAAAACAAAAACAAAACAACCCAAAGGTGAGAGATTCCTAAAGCTTGAACCCTCATAAGAGGAACAAGGATCAGTGAAAGTGGAGAAGCCTCCCAATGCAATGAGCAGAGGCCTGGGGACTATGGACCTCCTCTTCCGTTGCACTGTTTGCAGGGATCAACAGCTGCAAGACTTGCATCTGGCTTCCAGGTGCTGGTGATTGTGCCTGGTTAGGTCTAAGTTCCTGTGCAAATTTCAGCACAGGACCAGGTGACTCAGTTTCTTGCAACAGGCATCTCCCTCCAAGCACCCGACCTGGAATGTGGAGCCACCCAAAATTCCCCTTCCGTCTCCCCCCTTGCACAGCACCAACCCACGCAGCAGTGAGACTGCAACAGCTCTAGCAAATGCAGGGCAGGCAGTAGCGGTGAGCAGGTGCTGTGCCAGGAGCGCAGGACGATGGGAAGAAAGTGGGAGAGGGAGGAGCTGAGCAGATTGCAGGTAGCACAGGAACTGACATTACCTGCCTTTTTGTTTGGCTCTAGTTTTCAAGTCAGCCTGTAGCTTCAGTTAGTTCAGTTTGTTCTTGATTGAGCCAGCTGGCATGCTATGAATGTTAAGAAAACAAAACAAATAAAGAAGCAGGTCTGAGTTTATTTCTCCGAAATTTGCACGTACGTACATAAATTTAAGCAAGGATACTGCACGCTTTAATGCTTGCTGCCCACTCAGTTGTAAAGAAACGGGAAGCCATAATTATGCCAAACATTTTTCCTAAGCAAAACGTATGTTTAAGAGCCATATGTATATGATACATATATAAATGTGTGTATATACATATATTTGTATGTATATATACTAACACATATAATCCATTTTACATGTGTATAAAAGGTGTGTGTAAAATGCAGCCAGCAACCTAACAGGCTAATAAAATTGCACCCTGGGTGCTCCAGCTAGAAAGCACAGAGAATTTTATTAAATCTGCTATTGAGTTTGGCATGTAAATCAATCCTTACCTAGTGCTACCCATAATATTAGTCAAGAAACGGCACTGCAGAGAAATTTGAGAGTGTTCAGTTCTTGAAAGGGACACATGAGATTCATATTAGGCCTTCCAGTGGGAGCATAGAGGAGTTTGCAAATGCCCAGACAGAGCTGTACTGGGGATCTGCTGGAAATTAATGCTTTTTCTCATTGGAAAATGAAGGTGTGTGAAGATCAAAGCCTTTTGAAGAAACAGATTGATTCTAGCAGCATCTTCCCTTTGGGAAAAGTGAAGTAAAATGGCTTGCTTGGAATCAGCAGTTATGTCTCATCCATGCCAGTCATCTAGTGCCTCACATACATACAGCTTTCTTTCTTGAGAGACATTGCACGAGGCTGTGACAAGGGGATTACACTGCAGATCAGGAGGGGAAGCTGCTTCCGACTGAATTTGGAACAAGCGGGGCTGGGGAACTGCAAGTCACCACCAGGGCTTGCAGCGGAACAGGCAGAGAGCATCATGTCAGCCAACAGCAAAGCGCTCCCCATTGCCCGAAAGGCTCTTCAGTTGACCTCTCATTCTCCATCATTGCTTTTCCTCACAGTTCTGAGTGAAACTATGTAGAAAAAAACAGAATTGGCTGAGGGAGATTGCATTTCTCAGACTCTAGCTGATAAGGCACTTGAAAAATTATGTTATCCGTGCTAGAATATTTTTTGGGAAAGGCTCATTCAGTTTAGAAGTAAACAGATGTTACAGGAGGCCATTGTTTTACAAACTCATATGCACTGAACTGCTAGCAAAGGGACTAATTAGGCTCTGGGATAGTTTATATGTGTATAAGGAACAAGCACCATCTACTAGCAGGACTCTGTGTGAGCAGAAAACTACTGATTTATTGCAATATTTTGGCTAAGCTGCACTCAGCTGTTGTTTCTCAGGTTAGCCTAATCATCCTGATGAAGTTCACACCAGCAGAACCAGATTTAGGTACAATTTCAGTATGGCCAGGCCAAATTGATGCTCAACAGACTATATTCTACTTCCAGCTCTGGTCTGCCCTGTTTGTGTGCTAAATAGCATTGCTTCCCATCACCTTCTACCCTCCCTTCATCCTTCCTGCATTACAGGATCACTGGAACTGCTCTGGAGGCCCTTTGTCTCCCTGGCATTCTCCTTCCATTTTGGACTGCAGACTGCCCTGTAGAGAAAGGAGGAGAGAAGGAGCTGGAGAGAGAGTTGTAGCATATAACACGTGCATACAAACTTGTTCTTGTTCAGATGCTGCCAAGTGGGCTGGGACATGATGGGTAACAGCCAGGGCTCTGCTGTGTCACTCCCAGCTACTGTCTGTGATTTCTTCTCCTCTGGGGTGACTACGTGTTGGCAACAGCCACTCCACATCTGTCCCTCAGTGCTGCAGGGTGACAGTTGTCTTTCTTTTCAATGAACACTACCAAAGCACGGGGGGACTGAAATTAGGCACAGACTTGGCTGAATACAGTCAACAGTTTCAGATGAAAAAAATGAAGGGAGCTTCAAAAGTACTTCAGCATTTCAGTTTGACATTTTAAAATTAAAATGCATTGATTTTTCTTTTTAAAGGAACCTTTCCTATCTAAAAGTTAATTGAATCAGTAAGATAATTTAAGGCAAAATGAATGGTTCTGTGTCAATAATACATCTTTTCTCTTTTTGTACTCTTCCATTGAGTACTCAGTCCAAATCAATTATCTCATTCCTTCCCTAAGATTCCTAACTCAACTACCAAAAAGTCAGTCTCTTTCCAGCTCCTCTCCATCCATACTCTTAGCCAGCAGCCTCTTCCTGATCTCACCACTTACTGTTTATCAAGGCAGAACAACTGGACTACTTTGTTCCTCCTTTGATGAATGCATCCCTCCACCACCAACCTCCTCAGTTTCTTCCAATTAATGTTTCTACGACTCAAGTCTTTTTATCATCCCTGCTCTAATTTGGACATCAAGCATATGTAACTGCTCACACCAGGGCAGAGTGTGTCTTCAGGACTGGTCTCTCACAGGATGTTCTTTTACTTGTGAATATGAAAATGTCCAGGTCCTCTGCTGCAAAAAAAAACAGCCCAACACCTTCACATTGGTCTTTTACACTCCTCTGAAGAGATGGTTCATTCAGAAAGAGTACAAGATACTTTGCAGGGGGAGAGTTAAGGGTCACTTTGCCTGTGGCTGATGTGTAACCAGCTTTGTTCTGTTATGCCTATCACTTTTATTAGACTTGTTTTCCTTACAGGCAAACCTCTTGCAAGCCTCTTATTTGGGTAATCTGCTCTTCATCACCCTGTGTATTTCAATCCACATATTTACATGATTTGGGCTATGTGAGAAATAAGATCCACATCACCCCACATCTGTACTCCCACTCTGGAAAATATTTCACTGCTGGGCTGTCAGGAATCATTACAAACCTGAGGAGCCCATGCTCTGATGTGAATGCCTTCAACTTGCCTCCAGGACCAGAGGTGATGTATGAGCTGTGTTAGGCTTTCTGCTTTCTCCAGTGCTCAGAAATACAACTCCTCTCTGGAAAGGAGGATGCTTATTGCTTCAGAAGTCTAAACACATCTGCACTCAAGGAGCAGAGAGCAATAAAACCCTGAGCCTCCCATCACTGTGAGGTGCTCCATGGGCTGTGCAACCCAAAGCACTCCAACAGAGGTGTGACCATGTGAACAATACTCCTGGTTAGGGAGGGAATAGACACTGGTGAGACACCATAAGAGTAAGTCGTGACTCTGTCCTGGCTTGATGGATGGCATCTCGGTGCAGTGTGGTCCTGCAGGCTGGGGAGGACCGTGCTCATCCTTCTGGCAGCAGCAGCACTCAGACTGCTGAGTTTATGCAGCAAGTCGTGGCGGTGTCATCCGCCAGTGCCAACAAGTGTCCAGCACTCACTCACTCCACAGCTATGGGTACATGTCAGGATGTCTCTCAGGGACTTTCTGCAGACCTTCTCTTTACCCCTTGGGTAAAATAGGGATGAAAGCATCTCCTCACCTCACAAAGATATTAGGAGCATAAATGTCTTCATGTGAGAATGTTAAAGCCCATATGAGTACTTCAAATAGATGCTGCTTCTGTCAAGACCCAGTTAAGCAAGGTACAAAAACTCCGTGGTTATCTTTTAAATAGGCAAAATCAGTTTTTAAATTTTTGCCTTTTTTTTCTGTTCATTTTCTATGTGTAAAATCCATGTCAACAATTTTTACTTTTGATAATTGTGTTTGAAAAAGGAGATGGAAAAGGGTAAATAGCATTGAGAGAAGACAGAATATTTCCCTGCTTAGTTAGTCTTCAGTGTTCCTTTCTTCACCAGGAAGAAACTGTGGAGAGGAAGTTTCAAAGACAATAGTATTTTTAATAGGATTTGGATAATTACATTCTTGGGAGAAGGGAAAAAATCCATAAAAGAAAAAACAAATCCATAAAAGTGTTTCTAAAATGAGCACTAGCCACAGGAACTCTTCAGGGATTCCTGCTATCAGTAGCCCAGGGCTGCAGGCTTTCCCTCAGCGCCTTGGTGGCCTCGGCAGCTCTGTGGTGGGCACTATGGTGGGATGTCTCTGGTGAGGTGGCTGCACATGCAGGAGTGACCTGAGAGTGGTTCAGAAATGGTGACCCTCAGTTTCCTATCAGTGCATGAAATCCAAGCCCTCTTTTCTCTGTGTTTACTGCTCATTTAAAAGGGTTACCCTGTTTTATGTCAGCTCATGGATGACACAATGTCACATTCAGAATTAACGAGGCCAGTGAGGCCGGGAGAATGTCATTAGACTAAATGCAAATGCAGTGCTCAGAACTAGCCCAGACCTTTGCTCCAATGCTGAATGAATTCAAGGCTAAATCTTGGTTGCAGATAGCCCAGGGCATGACCCAGTTCTGGTTCAGACTAAATCCAGACCTTGAATTTGAGAAAACTTTGTTAGTTTTTTTGCTTTTAATTTTCATGCACTACTTAGTTTCTGTCTGTATGCCAGATATGAAAGAAGAAATGCAGAAATACTGCAAAGGAGGTCATTCTTCAGCTCCCACCAGTCACACCAGAAGGGGAAGCAGCTAAAAAGTCTAGATGTGTTTGAAAGATTTCCAGTGTTCATTTGCAGACTCCCCAAATCTGGATCAATTCCCAGTGATCATCCAATCTGCTTGGTCTTTCATGCAAATTGATCTCAGCAAGGTCTACTCCATCACAGAAAAAGACACCCTATCATTTCTGTCTGATTGATGACTCTTAGGGCTGAAACAAAAAGGAATGGTAATAAATGTTCTTAAAGAACATGTGTACGGGGTTTTAGCTGATGTACTGCCTCTGAAATAAACTCAGAGTGGCCATAGCCTCCAGTGAGTCCATAGCTTTTCTTATGGCGTATGTGGGCAGAGGTCAGATTTTCCAGGTTACGCATGATTCACCTTTTTTTAATCCATTCTGAAATGGAGCAAAAGCCAAAATAAACAAGCAGAAGAAAAGAAATACTGGAAAGCAAAGATGAAATGGAAAGACAGTCCAACACAGTTTTTCTAGACATGGGAGTTTCTGATGACCCATTTTTGTCAAAGATTTCACTTTCAAAAATGCAAATTTTTAAAAAGGAATATAATTGCCATGCATCTACTGTGACTTTTTATTTGCTATACAATTACAAGGTTTAAGCTTACTTTTTCCTTCCACTTGCTGATTTCATTTGATCCCTATCTTTTCCTTTTCTTAGGCAGCCTGAGTACTTTCTCTGTTAAAACCCTTGTCTTTGCCTTCCCAATATAACTTCTTTCCTTCCCCACACAGAGATTTCCATTGCTGTCCCAGAGATGAGCATATGACCTCCCAATTCCCAGAGCATCCACAATGCCTATTGACCTCAGCATCTTCACTGAAACTAAACTGCAAAATTCAGACTTAAAATGAGGTCCAAATTTCAGCTGTATTGTTTGGAAGTTGGGCTTACTTTTAAAATTGTGCAAAATGAAGGATGGGCCACAGGGCTCTCAACTGCTGGATACCAGCCTGTACGAGCTTTGCCTAGCACTGCCCTCCATAAAGAAATCCTGTATCCAGGGACCTGTTAAATAAATAACTCACTGCACAAGGAAGCAGATTCTCTCTGAAGGCTCTGCATAAAGCTTGCATCTGCATGTATCCTTCCTTTTCTTGGGCCTGCTTTTATTCCTGATGGCTTGTTGCCAGGGCAGGGTTTACTAGCGAAATTCACCTGGGAGCAGTTTTGAAAGCCTAAAAATCAATCATGACTTTAAGCTTTTTTCCCCTTTTTTCTATAGGAATAACACCCCTCCATCACCCTCCCTTCTCCCCAGTTTGCATTGCTCTGGTAAGTTATTTATCAATAAAAATTCCACAGCCAACACATAATTGTATTTCTACAAAAGTTTTCAAAACTGAGCTGCACTGAGTTGCAAGAGGCTGACAATTAACTTGACAGAGGAGTTAGCACTTCCAGATTTGCATCTGTTTTCACCGCCTGCTTCTTTCACAGCAATGATTTTCTCATTTTATTCTGGTTGTGGAAGGAGCAGGTGAAAACAAGCCACAGTTTCTTTAGTGGCCAACTCTGGTGGTTGGCTGGTAGTCATTGGTGTCTCAGCAAAATAATGTGCTGGGAACTGCTACTGACAACGGCTTTAAAACTGGTGCTTAATGGGAAGGAGTTTGGGGTCAGAGAAGTATGTACAACAGGCTGCAGACTAATTTCAAAGGTTCTCTGTTTAAGGATATACCTCATCTGGATAATCCAGTGTCAGAGGTGAGATGGGCTGTGAAAGCTGGGAGGCACAAATGGTTTGGGTTTTACCCCCAGCGCTAACACTGATTTGGATGAGAGCAGCTTCCTTCTGAGGAACGGCAAGTGTGAAGCACAACCACAGAGCACCGTGTCCTCGTGTCTGCCAACACAGATATTCCCACAGCACAGGACAGACATCCAAACTGCTCAAGCCAACTAGCCAGTGAAACTAACTCAAGCAGCAACAAATACCAGCCCCTGCCAGGTTGCTTTCTCCTCCTTACCTTCACTCGATCTTTTCAAGCCTTTTAATTAGAGGTGCAGAGGAGGCTACACTCCTCCCTGAGGCGGGTAAGTGATGGAGATGCAGATGGACATGCAGATGCAGATGGACATGCAGATGTAGATGGATGGCACCGGTCTCTGGCCACTCTCTCATCCCTCACCATAGTCCTGCCTCCAGTGGGACTGTGCATAGCCCAAGGGCACAGGTTCCCAAGCAGGGAGATTTGCACCCCTGTGGTACACAGGCAATCCAGGCTGCTGCGTGGCCTAGTGAAAGGCAGGGTATTGCCAGTGTCACTGCCAGCTTTTGTCATTGATGTCACAGCCAGAAGTGTAACCAGACATTAATGTCACCACCCCACAGCACCCAGGAAAAAATGACTGGAGTCCTGCTCTGCTAAGCTGTGCAATGAACTTTCAGACTTCATTATATGCTCGCAAGAGAGCAGAAGCAAGGCTGGGAGTTACTTTGTGCTGCTGGGTAAATCCTCCTCAGCTGGCAGTGATCTGCCCCACTCCTCCCAACTTCCAAGCACAGCTCTCCCGTGGGAAGCGGTTCCCCATCCCACTGAGTCTGGGCTGGGCTCCCTTGCAAGGAAGCACCAGCAGTGTCCCCTTTCCCTTGTAGCTGGCTCTACCACTTCCCCACGGTGGCCGTCGGCTGCTCCCCTCTCCATCACCTGTTCCAACAGTTTTTCTTTCTCAATCTGGGAATAAAGGTGACAGAGCTCTTCCTGTTACCAAGGGTCCTTCCCACATCCTCCAGGCATTCGCTCCGCTCTGCCTGTCAGCTTCCATGATCCCAAATCCTTCCCTTTTTCACATTTCACATAGCAAGCCCATTCATCATCTCTGAAGCCCTGACAAGGGCTGGGTCTGAGTTTGATTTCCTAGCTGGCACCAGAAAGGAGTGGACTGCCTCAGGGCTGCAGGGACATGCAGGCATTTCTGATGAAGCAGGCAGAGGTTACAAATTAGATTCAGGTCTAAACCAAAGTTTGAACTCCAAACACTTTTGAAATGAAGCTTGGGACTGAATTTGGCCTTGAAGATTAGTTTTGTTCCTGTTGTGAAAATGAGCCAGAGCTAAGTACCTCAGCACTTTGGAGCTGGACTGTCTTGAACCCTCTAAATGAAACACACAGTGTATGCCTTAGCTTGTCTGAGGGCTAAGAGCTGGAGGCCAGAGGAGGGAAGAGAAGCACCTCAGCAGAGCCTGAGGATCTTAGAGCCACTGTCTTGGCCTGGGCCACCCACCTCTGTGTCCTTCTGCTAGCGGTCGCCAAGAGGAAGACTGGTTCTGTTGCAGGAAATGTAATTGCTTTACAATTTGCTTCCTGTTTGAACAAAACCAGAAGACCAAATTACTGAAGCATTTTAAAGGCAAAGAATTTCAGCAGAATTGAATTAGGAGTGTGGAAACAGCATTTTTTGAGGCATTCTCAACAAAGATTAAAAAAACAACAGCAAAATTGATGAGAGCAGCTTTTTCCATCTCACATGAATGTTTTGAAACAAAATAACTTTATTTTGCTCCAAAGCTCAAGTGGAGGCAAGTTTTCTTTTTGCCTCATTTCATCTCCCTGGAATACTGAAAAACATCTGTCATGATGGCCAGTTCTCTCTTGCCTCCCCACAAATATTGCTTTCACTTGAAACCACATTTTCTGATAGGAAAAACTTTTTGGGCAAAAAAACAGTCTTTGTGAGCATGGACACAGAACTGTCTGGGAACAAGCTATAACTCAACGCAACGTCTCCATTCATGGAGAATTTCTCCAGCCGCTTGGTTCCACCCCAGTACACAGGCTTGTAAATAAAACATAAAGGCCTCCTGCTCCCTGCAGCCCCAGCAGATGGAAATAATCTGCACTGGTTGCATATCATTTTACACCCTGGGGAAATCAAGCAGGTGGTGACACAGTTACCTTTAACTGGGACTTTAAAGCAGTTGCAGCCCCCACGGTGCCCAAGGGCAGCCTTCCCCTCCAGCCAGAGAGCTAGACGAAGGTAAGAGTCAACGTGTGGGTGATGATACACACATTTTCTGCAAACCCCTTCTCTCATCTGGCATGTTGACTCTGTACCCTGCCAGCTGTGGCTGCTGCAGCGGGGACCCCTGGCTCACTGTGCACCCTGAAAGGAGTCAGTTGCCTGCAGCAAGGGAAACTCTACCCTTGGGATGTGCTTCACCTGCCTGCCAGCCAGCTGGGAATAGCCTTCAGAGGGGCTTCACCATCCACAGCAAAGGATGCTGTGGATGCAGCCTGCAGCCAAGGCTAGAACACAAATGCTGCTTCCAGTCTCCAACCTAATCTTTTTTGCCTGATTTCAGCATGCCAATTCCCAGTCTAGAAGTGCTATTTTTCCTTAGTGCAAAATTCTTATTGGATTCAAGACTATTCCTTCTTCCCCTGCAAATGATTTTATTTTACTTATGAATGTATTTCCAGCAGGTTACCCCACAAGGCAAAGGTTAAGTTATGCAGTGATTTGCGAGTGAGACCACTCAGCTTTGGCAGGATCTTGTCTTTGAAATATTCAATGGGATCTGGAGGGAAAAATCAATTAAGTTTCATAAAAATATCAGTTGGTTTTGTAAAAAATATCAGTTGGTTTTGTAAAAAAATTTGAAGTCTTCTTCCCCACTTCCATTTTTCAAGAAGATTAATGGAAATGGAAAGAAAAAATGAGTGAGCTTTTTAAAAACTGTTTTAAATAAAAAGTTTCAGGTTTTGTATTTCAGTTTTCAAAAAAAAAAAAAAAACCCTAGAGCAGCAAAATAAAAAATAAAGAAATATAGGGGAGGGAGGATTCAGGGAAGAAGGAAACTCGCACCCATCTTTGTCCAAAGTAAAAACCTAGTTTAAACAGCAAACATTACGCAACAAATCCCTCTGCCCATCATTCCCTTCCCAAGCACAGAAAAAGACCAAACCTTCATTAGCATAGGCTTTGTCTACCCACAACTGTGTTGCTTTAAGAGAACATGGAAGTAGTACACATCTCTCACAATTTCTGTACATTGTTTTCCTTGTAGAAATGCACCTTCTAGCTGGATCGTTCATTCCAGTAGACAGCTGGGGATACGCTGTGCCAAAATAAGGCATCTTTATTTTTATATAATCTTACTCACATTGAAGGTTGCACATCTCATCCATAGGTGGAAAAACCATGTTCCTGTCCAAAGCTGTTGTGGGGATACAGAGCTGGTCTTAAGTTACCATTGCTACAAAAAAAGTGTTCCCTTCATGGAGGCCAGTCTCTGGCATCTCCTCCAAGCCCTTCAAACCATTTCTGAATACTTTTAGTTTATGAATTTGTCTGTGTCAGGAGTTTTGCTACACTGCCTTCACACTCATATCTCACATAGTTACAGCAGAAAAGCTTTAGGACAAAGTGTCTTTCTTATGGTGAAAGGAAACCCATCAGGTAGATAGTAACAACGCAGTGCCAAGGAAGGGCTGCTTGATTTGTATAGCCTGTTGGATTGCTCCTTTCAGCACTGTTGATAGGATGGAGAATAATCCAGTCAACAGCATAATGCCATTCCATGTATCAGTGGGGATCCTGTCCCAAAAGGAAGCTCTGGAATCAGAAGTGTGATTAGAGGCAGGAAGAGAGATTATAGCCTGGGGAAAAATGTTGGGCAAGAAGATACTGAAAATAGTGGGACTTGCTTTATAGTGGAGATAAAAAACTGGGGATGTTATGGAAGTAGACAAGATTATCAGGGCTGTACAGAAGCCAGATCATCACAGAGCTTCTGTTACTGTGTTTCTTAACACAGGAATATCCTGTCTGTGCACAGATACTCCGTGAAGTTGAGTCATAGCATTTGAATGTAACTAAAGGAATGGCTTCTCCATACATTGCATATAAATACGAGGCTTTGGATGCCTGCAGATTAGAGAAGTTCAGAGTGAAATAGGACATTCCTCAAACCCATGGGAATATTCACAATGACACTAATATCATTTCAAAAACAAGATTTTGGGGAAAGTTATAAAACATATTGGCAGACAACTGCTAATAAAGTAAATTAGTGAGCAACTTCCCCTGTGAGTAGTTTCTTGCTTCCTTAGGAGCACCTGGTTCTGAATATAACTGGAGTCGGGATATTGGCCCAGATGTCTCAGGCAATTTGGCAAGCCTCAGGTTCTTCCCTTCTGAATTTACTCCTATAAGTCAGCTGAGGTTCAAAATGCTCAGTTTTCTGCCTTCCCTCCTCTGCATTTTCTCAATATCTATTATTGCTTTTCCTATTCACACAAACAAGGCTACTGTTAGTGGGGGGTACTCTAACCAGCATCCGTGCTTCTATGGACTGTAGAGACCGAGTTTTGTAGAAATTTGAGGAATATTTTTATATGGGTTTTTGGATACGAGACTGTGTTCCTCTTGTGGCATTTCCAAACCAATCACAAACCTCTGGAGAAACCTGAGGCTCAAGAGATTTGCAGCTTCATTCTGCTCACTGTAGAAGTTGGAATAACTTGGATAAACATTGGTTAATCAGTACAACTCCTCATGCTTATCTGTAACAAACCCAGACTGCCTACTCTTACTATTCCCCCAGCACTAG